>NW_015168064.1:693153-766234 GCF_001447785.1 Gekko japonicus
GGTCGAATCACTCTTTCTGTCACAACTACATTAGATCCATCAGCTAGATCAGGAATGCTCATAGAAGTGGGTATCCTTGAGTTTGGTGCAATAACCCTTTCTGTGACCACCACATTTGATCCATCTGGTATATCAGGGATATCTATCATGCCATGGAAATCAGCGACTGAGGCAGGACCAACCACTCTTTCTGTGACTACAACATTTGATCCGCACAACGGATCAACACTAATTGTGGGAGGTTTCAGAGCTGGTCCAGATGTATATGTCTCAGTTACCACTACATTACCATAGTTTACTGGGTCAGGTATAGGCCTTGGTGGAGGTTGTACAGTGGAAGTAGTTGTATAGGTGTTTTCAGTAACAACTGTCGTACCACCAACAGCAGTAGGCACTGGTGAAGACATTGGTGGAGGTACTGGTAGAGGCATAGATGAAGATGTATTAACAACAATGGTTGTCCCTGGTGGTGGAAGATTCATATCTATTTCAGGATTGGGAACAGAAGGCCAAGGTGAGTTGGGATCTGGGAAGGGCTCAATTTCGACACCCAAGCAGATTTCTGCCAGTGTCTTAAACTTTGGTCCCAACGTATCCAGATAGGTGTCATCCAAATCTTCTCCAATAAAACTACAGCAGCCAATGGAACCAACGGGACTTCCTATACCCTCATGGTCATATATCAGTAGACAGTCATTTGCAGGTCTGCCTTCATCTTCATCTGCATAGGCAAATGCTTTCTAAAAATAAAGAGAGGAAAGACAGAATTAGACCATCCTTATTCACTTGTCATTTACATGGTGAGAAGAATCAAAATTACCACCAAAAGATTGAAAAGCAGAGATAATATGATACATATCAATGGCAAAAGTGGGTGCAACAGTTAGATTTATTCAGGTAACTTCCTCCTGTTGTAAGCCAAATATTATATATCCCATATTATATTATGACCTGAGGAAATGTGTTTTCATATGAATTTTGTGCCTAGTGACCTTAAGAAATGACTACTGCTCCTCAGTTTTCTATACCCAGAGTACTCAACTTTTTGTTTAAAAAATGAAGAGTTCTGTGTACAGGAAGTCCAAATTCTACATTAAGAAAAGTCAAATCCTAAAATCTATCGAAAGTATCAAAACATGGATAATTTCTCCAATGCATACAGTATATGCAATACAATTTATTTTGGCCTGTGGTCATGGAAAGTAGTCAGGAGCTGAAGCCTCATGTCCATCCAATGAAAATCCTTTGCTGCCTTTCTGGCTTCTGAGATTCCTCCAGGTATTACACACTTTCAAGCATATTTTTGAAACAGTTGTTAGAAGCTTACTTTAAAAAATGAAACCAAAGATCTTTAGGAAGCTGAATTCAGTGCCCTAAACCACATTCCAATAAATCACAGCATAGCCACAATATCTGCCCTATGCAAGCACAGCAAAGCCTCCTCTTAGCACGCTTATGGGACTGATGCTCATAGAATCATTAGACTTAGTTGGATACTATTATCCCTTTCAGTTAAGTGAAGAGCCTTGTTCCATCAAAGAAGGCTCTGCATTGGCATCTGAGTAGCCATGATGTAGATCACATATCGCTATTAAACTCAGTTACAACTAGGGATGGGCACAAACCGGTTCATGAACTAAAGTTCATGATGAATTTTGGCCGGTTCATGATTAGTGAACTGAAGTTCATGGCACGTCAATTGGCATGAACTTTCCATGAACTTTCAAGCAGTTTGTGGAAATTCGTGCTGGTTCATGAATGGATACATTTCCAGATAGATCGTCTAGGCTTTCAAGCAGTTTGTGGTAGTTTGTGCTGGTTCATGAATGGATACATTTCCAGATAGATTGTCTAGGCTCAAACAAAATGTTTACCAAACTTCAAAGCAACAGGCAGGGTGTAATTCTCAAGCCTTAGAAAAACTGTTATCAGTTTCAAACAAGTCATGTCAGTTTCAAGAGGGGTCCCCCTTCCTTGCCAGCATTCCTTTGTGTTCACTTCCCATTTTCTTGCACAGAGCTTGTAACCACCCCTCCCCCTGATTTGTGACTCTATGCTTTGAGAACAATCCTTTTAAGCTTGCAGTGCCAGTGGCACTGGTACTGCTGAGCACTCTGTATATTGTACTGGTTCTGCTGGGCTTGCAAAAATGCCTTTCTTGCTTGGATTGGGATTGAGATGGCATTGCCACATTAGCACTGGGTTCTGCTAGGCTTGCCACCTCCCCCACTTGGATTGTGATTTTGTGCTAGACATCAGTTGAGCTGCCATTGCCACAATGGCACTTGGTTCTGCTGGGCAGTAGTACATTGCACTGGTTCTGCTGGGTTTGCAAAAATGCCCCCCTTTCAGTTTCTACTGTGGAGATTCTCTGCTTTGACCTTAGTTCTGCTGGATTTACACTGCCACAGAGGCACTGGTTTGGCTGGGCACATTGCAGCGGTTCTGCTGGGCTTGCAAAAATGCCCCCCTTTCAGTCTTTACTGCAGAGATTCTCTGGGACTTTGATTCTGTCCTGCTAGGCTTCTATTGCCCCCTTTTTGCTGGTTTTTTCCTGCCTCCATTGGAAACAATGGAGGATGGGGGCACCTTCTTTGGGGGGGGGGAGCATAACTTGGATCCTGTAAATCTAGTCATCACCATACTTGGAGGGCAGGTAATGTAGAGTCATCAGGAGATCCCCTGTGAGCTTGGTGTCTCTAGCATGCTGGGGGGGCATTTTTGCAAACCCAGTTTGTGCCCATCCCTAGTTATGACTGCACATGGCCATGATTCAGATTGGGGTCTTACAGGGATGAGAGAGGCAGTTTAGCCCTTTCACCCCCACATATCTTCACTAACTGAAACTGTCCCCCCCTGCTGTTCATAGTAATCTAAAGTGGTGGGAAAGACAGATACATATTTTGTTGAATTTCTTTTAACAGCTTGGGGAACCTGGCTTCAGTTTATAAAACCATATGGGGCTGAAATGGTTAAAAGGATTAAAAGCTCCCTTTGCCCTCTGTGCGTGGCTCTGATCCAAGTTAATGCTGTGAATGGGGGAAACTGAATGTACAAACATATAGGGAAGATCTTATCACTGATAGTACAAATAACACAGCCTGTCCAGTGAACTTCTGCATTCTCATATCTGTGTCTCAAACTGACATGAAGTTGGTTATTGCAGTAACTGTTCAGACTGTATCAGAAAAGTGACTGCTCAATGCTGAGATCTGAAAGCACAACCTGGAAAACATGGAACTCCTCAAGTAAAATGATTTGTTCAACTCACAATCTAATTAAAGTCGTTAATTAACAGCATGATACTAATAAAAATGTGGTTGAGTATCTCTTTATTTTACTTTTTGTTGATGATATACTAACTTTAGTTCAAACAAAGATATAATTATTTAGCTTCTAGAAAGATATACCAGATTTTTTTCTATCATACTGTCATATGTTTTCTGTCTCTGTATTACAGTATTTCTCACGTCCTCATTGTTTTCCTATTTACCTGAGATCAAAAGTTATTCTTCCTAGTGGCGACATAATCAGTTTATGAAGACAGTAAGGACTGAAAAATGAACATGGGTTACCTCAGAAAAATAACTGTCTAAGAATGCCATGTTCACTCCACTCTCTCTGTATTCTTTCATTGTCCCGCCATATATTTCTTTTCTTCCTGTTGTTCCATAGCCTGTAGTTCCATAATCCACAGTCGTTCCATAACCTTTAGCTGCTCCTAGTGCTGTGGTTTCTTCTGAACTTATCACTCCTCCATCTCCATACTTGGTTGTATAAATATCTGGAAATGAAAAAAAATATTACTTAACACTTTAACAAGAACAAAGAATTGTGTAATTCTACATATTGCAGTCTACTAACCAATACTGAGATAAATTCAAGCCGTTTCAGACTCAATTCATTTGGACAAGCCACTTTCAATGCAAGCCTAATTGCATGCAAGCACTCTCGGGGAGGAGGCAATAAGCACTAGTGAAAACAAAATGGATCTATGTGGTTAATATAGCAATAGAATGTACAATTTAGTGACATTCCTTTAAATTCTATAGCACGTGTCCCAAACTTTTCTGAACCTTTGGGCACCTCTGGACTTCTGACACAGTATGGTGGGCACAGCGACAGAATGGCTGCCACAAAACAGCTGCTGCAGGAGGTGAAGCATGCAGCCACAAAATAGCGGCTACAGTTTACCTTCAGCTACACAGTAAAGATCCCTGTGCTGTGGTGACAACTACTGCCAAAGCAATGTTGTTAGAAATCTACACAGCCAATCAAATCTCCAATGGCCCGTCAGAAGCCTTGCTGGGAAAAGCCCTACATGGCTCCACCCATGTTCAAACAACACTCAGCAGGCACCACTAAAGATGTTGGCAGGTACCATGGCATCCACTCTACAATGTTAAGTGGTGTTAAAGTTTGGATCTGCCCTAAAATCATATGACCTTTGTTCTAAAGCATGGCTTAGATATTGATGCTTTATTTGCTATCAATACTGAAGTTGTTTCAGGCTCCACCTCATTCTGTTAATCTCTGTGGATCCCAGAGGTCATTTCGGGGGGGAATGCGGTGGAACGCAGTTCCCCCGGGTGAGGTGTGGGGGGGGCGGGGCACATGACGAAGCCCCGCCCCCCTGCTTCCAGCCGCTCTGCTTCCAGCCCTCATTCAGCCAGGAGGAGGCAGGAGAAGAGGGAGGGTAAGTTGCTTCCTCCCCGCCTCTCCCCACCCCTGCCTGCCTGAGGCCAGGGAGGGCCTTTGCGGGGCTTCCTCGCACTCCCGCCGGCCTTGCAGGTCCACCGCCGGGCCCCTGATGTCAGGGGGTGCGGTATATGCTAATGAGTTATGCTAATGAGTTCCCCTAGCTCTTTTTCTACGAAACGACCCTTGGGGGATCCAGAAATATTTCAAATAGTGGCTGCATGCAGCAGCTTCCACATGACTTGGATTTTAGAGGGACAACATATGCCTGCTTGTGTATGAAATCATACTTCAGCTTCATTTATGTTAATTTGTCATGTGTGGTACTAAGCTCTAATCAAAAGGACTCCCCACTTTGTAGATTGAAGTGTTTCTGCTACGAAGCCTCTATTACAGAGCTGGGTTATAGTCACATATTTATTCATTATTAAGTCATTTCCAATAGTGTCAATAAAGCCGAGAATAGCCTTTCTTGATGCTGTTGCTCAGGATCCAATCATTTCCATTAAAGTAGCCCTCTTATGGTAGGAAAGTCATTTTTTTCAGCATTTCAAACCACCGTTTGTGTGTATGTGTCTAGAAAATTAGGACAACATATGACACAGATTAAACTTGTGTTTCCAAGAATGTTGAGTCTCCATTAAATAGTTACTGTGATCTCTCCTGTGGTTGTACTGTCTTGTGAATCTAATTATTGCTGTTATGAGTAGGGTTGCCAGACCCCCTGGTGGAGGTGGAGGTCCCGTGCCGCCAGGCCCCACCTCCTCACCACTGATCAGCTGTCAGGCATAGGACTTACCTAGAAAATGAGGAGGCCCAGTCAACATTGCAGCGACGTGTCTACTTTACTTCTGATATGACCTAGAAGTGACCTCATCATGTCGGTCATGTTAGGGTGGCGCTCTGGTATTTGGGCAAAAACTCACGGTAGAAGCCAAATTTACCATAGAATTGTTGACCAAATACCAGAACGCCGCCCAACATTGCTGTGTGATGATGTCACTTCTAGGTAACATTGGAAGTGACATCATCATGCAGCAATGTCAGCTAGGCCTCCCTCCCGCTTCCGGTAAATTCCCCTCATTTCCCACTGGTTGTCAGGAGGGACCCAGCAACCCTAGTTATGAGTACTCCCCTTTTATGACTTGAAAGCAAAACACAAGCAGCCAACATTTTAAAAAGACCAGCCTCAGCATGGCTCTCCCCTGCAGCCTGTGGGCCTTTTTTCCTGCATTTTACATCTCCTCTGATTAAAAGAAATGGAGGAAAGAAATGAAAGAAACAAGATTATCTCATGTCTCTTGCACTATTGCATGGTCACACGCCTGTCCATTAACAGCTAGAATATTGATCTACTGGTGTTGGAGTGAAAAGACTACAAATGGCAGGGTAGGAGTAAAGCGTATTTTGGAAAAAAAAATCACTATAAAGGCTCATGCAGAAGAATGTATAAATTCTATCAAGTGTCTTCCCAAATTCTGAAGAGGATTTTGAAAGAAGCATGCAATGATGACTCCAGTTTAAGGACAATTCTCAGCATGCCATGTACATCACAAATCTAATTTGTTGTAACAGATTCTTTTCTTATACGTGCCCTTTCATTTTGAATGAAGAAAGATAAACTACTTGCTAAGCAAGCCTCAAAATATATACAGGAGCTCTTACTGAGCACTGGACTGGTGCATTGACATCAATGAGTATCTGCCACATTTTTATTCCACTCTTCCTCCAACATCTCCGGGGACTATACATGGCTCCCTCTCCTCCATTTTATCTTCAGAATAGCCCTGTGTGGTAGGCTAAGATGAGAGAGAGTGAGTTGGCCCAAGGTCACTCGACAAGCTTCATGTGAGGATTTGAACCCCTGTCTTCCTGGCCAAAGCCCAGCATTTCAACCACACTGACTCTCAGTTAACTTTGGCAGGATGAACAAGATTTAAATCCAAGGGAAATAATTTAGCAGGATCATGGAACTGGGTGATTCAGTTAAAGCAGTCTTGTACATGAAAGTATTATTTACAGAAAAATAAATGGAAAGTATTATTTTATTATTAAATTTATTTACTAAAACAGTCACAGTTACAGAGAAGTTGTGTCTTTACTTGCCTGAGGAGTCAGCAAATTCACCTTTAGTTGCCCCTTTTACTGGTACACACATATTTGAAACATCCTGAAAACAACAACAACAATGCATTTAAATACACACTTTTGCCATGATTCAGAGAACTGTGAACAGAACAGAAAGCTGTGTGCAGACAGGAATGTATTTAAGGACTCCCTACTATCCCACCTAGGAGTTAATTGTTAATGCTCGAGATTCCTGCAGACTAGCTGTTGGATGTGTGGTGCAATGAGGTAAACTGTTTCCATGTGAGGACGCCAAGTTCTTTATATTAAAGGGTCTGAAAATTAGCAGCTCTTCCATTTCCACAACATTAAAAACAACAAATGATTGTGCCTTAAGCCACTGGATAATACTTTGTTATTGTTGTTTAAGGGATCTCCACTCCTTTCTTCCTTTTGATACAGATGCTATTTGTCCATTAAAGCTTGAGCTATGTTGCTTGCAAGAGCTATATGCCATTGCACGCCTTTTAAAAAGACTACCCAAATACTGTTAATTTCTCCAGGAAGAAAAAATCATTTGTCCATGTTCAGAAGTCTTTTTCTGATATACCATAAGTCTTTGGCTGCTTCCACATTAGGACACTTTTGTGCTACTTAGTCACTCAGTTTCTGCATTGAGCTGCAAGCATAATTGAAACTGGAGCCTCCACAAGGCACTTAATATAGCACTACATCCCTCATTAAAAATCCAGCGATATTTATCCTTATGGATTAGAGCATGCTAAATGTTTACTCAAAAGTAAGAGCTTTTGAGCAAAGTTTTCTTGATAAGGAATGCAATGGATTGCTAACACTGTCTGCATCTGGTGAAACATTGGACATCATAATTGTACTACTACTACTACTACTACTACTACTACTACAGATTTGTATCCCACCTAGCCAGGGCAAACTGGCTCAAGGTGGCGTACACGATAAGATTGATAAAATCTTATGCTGGGTCTGATTAGATGATACATTTAATGTAAGTTGTGTTAGGGAAAACTCCAACCCAACTCATATTTAACATGTGGCCCGGAACTCTCCTTAAAGACAGTGTGTATCTGTATGGGGGCAAGTTGGCTCCCAAGCATGCCTGGTGGTGAGAGGGGCTTCATCATTTCTTCCCTTCCACCCTTCCCTTCTGGCTAGCAGAAAAGGGCTATGGGAGGCAAGTTGTTTGTCTTATTGCTGGTCCCACATGTTTGCCCTGGAGACATGTAGAACTGGCAGTGAGACAAACAGCCTGCCTCTCACAGCCCTCTTCTGCTAGCGAAAGCATATGGGGTGGAAGGGATGGAACGATGAAGCTTCTCTCACTGCCATGCATACCTGGGTGCTGTTTCCTCCCCCTCACACTATTTTTAAGGTAAGCGCTGGGTCACACATTAAATGCAAGTCAGGTTGTCTATAGACCCTGTGTCTTCATTTTACACATTCAACATTTGGTATACAGTAGGCTACAGGTTCCTGAACCAACCCGGTCTTCAGGCTGTGCTCCTTCAATTCCCCATGAATGAATTGCTCCCTCTGTGCATTCAGGCACAGGTTCAAATCCAGCTCCAACTCCACCAGAAGGGCCACCCCCACAATAGCCACAGCAATTGCTCTGTGACATCAGAATGGGAATCACTGGTGGAAATAGAAGGAAGAAAAAAATAATTAAAATTAAGCTCAATATTTAACTCAGAATACAAGTTAAACACTGTATGACTAATTTTGCTTATGACTGGTAAGTTCTGAGACTCAAATATTAAGACAATAGGAATAAACAAGTGGGAGACCCACAAGGACTTGTGTGGGGCACATCACATTTCCCCCTCTCTCACTGTTTTATCTTACACTTCCCTGAAAGTCCCCATGGCCTTTCCCCTTTTCTTTCCTCCTACCTACCCACCAGCCAAGCTACCTTTATCTGCTCCCTTGTCTTCAGCTTTTCCTCCTTCCCTCCTTCTGGCAGCCACTTCCTGAGAAAACTCTGGGCAGCTCCAGTCCCTGGGGCTAGGCCAAACCTTGTTGCACAGTGCTAGCTAGGATTGTCAGGCCCCCACTAGGGTGGGAGTGGGAGATCCCCCTCTCTGGAGTCTGTCCCCCTGGTACCAATCAGCTGGCCAGTGGGAGACTTAGTGGTAACAAAAGCAGGCTAGGCATTTGGTCTGGTGTGCAGTGGAAGTGATGTCATCACATCACTGACGATGCAGGGATGTTCTAATATTGAGACAAAAACTCCATTGTAAAAATGACTTCTACCATATAGTTTTTGCCCAAATACCAGTGTGTCCCTATGTCACCAGCAATGTGATGACATCACTTCCTGTGCACGCTGTTGCTGTGTTGCTGGCAACACCGGCCTAGGCTTATCTTTGCACCCAGTGAGTTCCTTACCCCCAATAGTTGACAGGGAGTACCTGGCATCCCTAGTGCCAGCCATCAGACCAAGCCCAGTTATGTGATAGGGAACCCACATCAACCTGTTGGGGAGGCACCTCACTCTCCCCTCCAAGCCCAGTTATGTGATAGGGAACCTGTTGGGGAGGCACCTCACTCTCCCCTGTATTCCCCTCTGGACACTCTTTTTTCCCCCCTTCCTCCTGGCAACCCCCATATCCTTAACTGGAATAATGAACAGACCAGACAGATTTTTCTATAAATCTGAAAACAACCCAGGTGTTCTGTATGTTCACTGTTATATTACAAAATAAAAAAAATGTTATTTCAAATAAATAAATACATAAATCTGAAAACAACCCAGGTTTGTAAAACATCTGAAATCTAAAACAAACAAACACCCCTCCAACACAATAGAAGCAGCACTTTTAGCTGTAAGAAATGAATGCCCTCACTAGCCATTGCTATGCAACCACAACACTATTCAACCCTTGGCTTCTATCAGTAGAAGGCAGGGGCAGGGCCCTCTCCAAGGCTGTTTTGGCCTTTGAGGAAGGACTCATCAGGCCCAGGCAACTTGCTGCCACAGAACTGAAATGATTTGCCAAGGACTGGCTGCTTGCTACTGTTCAACAACAGCCACTCCACAAAAACCAGTGCAGTGTGTGTAGTTACAGTTTTATACTAGGATCTGGGAGACCCAGGTTCACATCAACACTGTCACAGAAGCTCACTGGGAGACTGGCTGGCACTATACGACTTGGCCATAGTTTTTCCAAGTGCAAACTGTCGGGGAAGGAAAGGGGGAAACCTGAAGACAGGTGGGCAGGCAAAGATGGGTTAGCTGATGGTGGGAAGGAGAGAAGGAAGTAAGAAAAGGGGAGCAGCTTTCAGGAAAAGAAAAAAGGAAATTGTGGGGGAAGGAGAAACGAGTCCCGCCCAAGTACTTGAAAGTCCCTAGTAATCTGTCTATCAGGTTCTGTGAATTCCAAGGTTTCATCAAAAAAGCAAGCCTCTAGCCCTTGCCCTGCACATGCCAAAACTGGTTTAGTTGCCATTCTTGACTGTTCTAAAACTTCTCTAGCCAAACAGTCTTAACCAGGGGTCATTTCGTAGAAAAAGAGGTGCAGGAGCTCATTAGCATAACGTATTTGCATATGCCACACACCTTGACATCACCGGAAGTGTGTCAGAAGGCAACACTCACCACTCGGGCTCCACTAGACTGTTTTGGATTGCTAGCTATTGGGGGGGGGGAATGTGCAGATCTGTCCTCACAGAGGAGGGAGAGCTTGTACCTGAAGTTGGGATGGGGGGGGACTCTGCAACTTACCTGGCTGCTTCTTGTTCCTTGTGGCCCGACTGAGGGCTGCTGGGAGCAGGGGGCAGGGCTTGTTGTATGTGCCCAACCCCTGGGCTCCTTACTGCCGGAGCTCAGCTCCTGTGCGCTCCCGCAGGAAATGACCCCTGGTCTTAACCAACCCCTTTCTATTGGACTTTCACATACTTGATGTAAACATTTTTGCTTTTAATTGCATAGAACCAGGAACATAGTCATTTTATTCTGACTGCTTTTATGTGTACTATGAACAACATCTTCTTCATTGTCTTTCTTTGCACAAAAAAACAACGAACAAACAAAGCACATAAAATCAGCTGCCAGGATGCTACTCCAGGGCAAAGAAGCACATACATAATCTTATCAGTGCCCAAATCCAATCTAATCATGCTCCCATCCCTCACACAATTTCTGTGTATGAGGCATTTTAGTTTTAAGAAGTTAAGAAAACAGAGCTCTGTGGTCATTCTGCATTCTGAATTAGCTGTGATATCACAAATTTTGGTATGAAATGCAGCACTTGAAACAGCCACCAAAGCTTCGTTACAGGTGAACAGGTGTGCATAAGCACAGTGTTAATGATCTGCAAACTCTCACATTGTTTAAAGCACATGCTAATTTCAACAGCAGATGCATAATGCACTTGTTATAAAAGAGTGATGTTTCAGGAAAAGGCTACATAAAAAGAGGTGTTATATTTGAACGAGTATAAACTATAAAACTAGAAATGGCAAATCTATTTTGAAGAAATACTTACACACAAATATTAATGCTCCGAGAAACATCAGAGCGATAGCAGCAGCACTAACTGTCATTGCTCCTCCCTGCTGTCTTGTGCCAAAACCATAATAATCACTGCTCTCACCACCACCAGCAGCCATACCAGTGCCACCACCACCATAGTCACCACCAGCTATACCATGATCCACCCCTCCACCACCAACTGTACCTATACCACCAGCACCATAATCTGCACCGGTTTCACCACCTGCTCCCCCAGCTGTACCCCCTGCTCCCCAACCAAAGCCTCCTGTTCCACCACCTGCACCCCCAGCTGAACCCCCTGTTCCCCAACCAGCAGCTCCACCACCAGGACCGCCACCAGCAGCTCCACCACCAGCAGCTCCACCACCAGCAGCGCCACCAGCAGCTCCACCACCAGCAGCTCCGCCACCAGCACCGCCACCAGCAGCTCCACCACCAGCAGCTCCACCACCAGGAGTGCCACCAGCTCCACCACCAGCAGCGCTACCACCAACAATAACAGTGATTCTTTGTGTAGCACCAGCAGTACATCTTCCATACTGATCACAGCGACAAGCTTGCAAGGGAACTAGTTGTGGTCTTTCACAACTTCTGCCTCTGTTATCCATCACATTAACGTAGACCTCGTGAATCTCAAAATTCATTCTCATTGTGGACAGTTCTGCAGAGGTATCTGTTAGGGAGAAGGAAAAGATTTTAAAAAAAAATTAGATGAAGCATTCTACTTTGGAATCTTTACTAGGGGATCCTTTGAGAAGAATGTAGTTGCATGACTGGGAATCAGGTGAGATGGTTGAATGAAGTCAAACACTTTCATTGAATCTTTGCCATAACATGGCCTTAGTTTTCTAGCTGATGCAAACTAACTTATGTATGTTGTTACTTATGAAAGTTAAAGAAACCCCAAGAACTTAAATGGCAAATGAGGCTGAAACAACTTAGGGCCCATCTCTGAGGCAGGCTGTTTAAAAGCCCACCTAGTTACAAAACAAATTTCCTGTGCCACATTGCAGCTGTGTTGCTGTCTTATCTATTTCCCCACCCATCCTGAGAACTCATTCAGATGCCTGTGTATCAGAAATACCTGAAAAATGGCCTCTGGTTGACAGAAGCAGGTAGCATACACAACTAACAAACAGGTAGTAGGTAGTTGGTACTGGAATGTGGACGTAGGGAGGCCTAGAAGGGTGTGCAAATGTGGGAGAGTTCAAGTTCTACAAATAATGTTACTCACCATTCACTATTCTGATAATCCATGAACTTTCTGGAGGCTGTGCTATTATGGTGAATTGAAAAGGCTGACCATTCGGATAATCATCTAGATCTGTTGCTGTGATTGTGATTGTTGGGCTGGACATGCAAACTTTTCTGATTTCACTGCTCACAACTGGGCAGTTATCATTGACATCTTCAATCATAAGCACCAAGGTACCAGTGGCTGTTGTGAAAGGGCTTTCTGAAACAGAAGTTATTTATTTAACAAATTATTTAAAATATTTATATCCCACCTTATGTCCATGGATTCAAGGTGGCTAACAAGCAACAAGTTGCAAGCATGCAGAACATAAAAGACTGTTAACAGATAAAACCCTCACAGATTTAAAAACACAGAGAGATTATAAACACACAGAATGTGTTCACGGGAGAAAAAAAATCAACAAATCAAATTAGAATCAGTTAAGAAAAACAATTTACTCAGTATATAAACAGGTCATTGACTTACAGCTGGTAACATTTAATGTCTGCAAGCCAGATACATGTCCAGAAAATAAATGGGGTTTATAGGTGGGTCTATTGGTGAAAGACAATTTAAGCAACCATTAAATAATCAAGTGATGATAAGCAAAATTTTACAAATTACAGCAGAAGATGCTGAGGACTTCTGGGGTGAAGGGATGAAGAAGGGAAAGCAAGGAAATGGACTTGCAAGAACCAATCAGATATTTAGCTTCAAGTGTCTAGGGGGAATGTTCACATATTTATTTAATGGACTTTCCTACACACTTAAGGTAGCTTACAGTAAATTACAAATATCAGTAGGTCAGTTCTGCAATGAATGAAATCTGTGTCTGAGCAAAAGTACTCTTGAATGATGTAAGATACCAGTTTCAGAATGCAGAGTAATTTCAGAGAAAGTGGGAAAATCTGTTTTCTTACCTGTACAAATAGCTAGCACCTCTGCAGTATAAGATCCTTTATATACATAAATTGATTCCCGATCAATTTGTTTCTTAATAGTGATTACAGCATGTCTTGGGTCGATATTAAACCAAGCAGCTGGATCTTTTCCCATCTGATAACTGTTTTTGATTAACAAAAATGATTAGAGTCAGTTATAGTCTGTTAATACAATTAAATTGCTAGTGCAAACCAGAAACATTTAGAAACCTATAAACATAGAGATGAAAAGAACTGCAAGGGTCATTTAGCTCAACCCCCTGCACAAAGCAGGAAATTCACAGCTACCTACCGCCCGACACCACCAGTGACCTTTGTTCTATGCCCAGAGGAAGGCTAGAAAAATCCAGGATCATTTGACCAATCTGGCCTGGAGAAAAATTCCTTCCTGACCCCAAAGTGGTGATCGGCATTACCCAGGGCATATAAGAAATAGCCACAAGAGCCAAGCACTGGATCATCCCTTCCTGCCATCCCTCTAGGGATGGGCATGAACCTTGTCATGAACCTAATTTCATGATAAAATTGCCAGGGTCGTGGTTCGTGAAACAAGGTTCATGCCATCTCACCTCAATGACCCTTCCACAACTCTCCACATGGTTACTGGGAGGTTTGTGCAGCTCGTGGTGGGAAGTGTGTGTGTGGGGGCCAAGAGGGATCCATTTCAGCCTAACAATAGGGCTGGTGCACCCATCAGCTGTGAGGCTGAAATAGATGCAAGCCATTTCAGTGATTCCTCTCGCTGAAATGGAGGGGTTTAATGGCTTGCAGCCATTTAAACCTAACAGCTGCTCCATTTTGCTCCCCCCACTTTGAAGCAGGGGGAAGTGAAATGGATGGGTTAAATGGCTCACAGCCATTTAATCTTTCCTGGGTGTTCCCCCTTTCTCCCAGCTGTGGCTTCCTGTGGCCCGGAGAAAGGTAGCCCAATCTGGCCCGAACCAATAGGGTCAGTTTGGGCATTTCTTTTACTATGTTCGGGGTTCGGTTCGGGTACAACCTGAGCATCAAAAGAGAATTTTCTGGTTTGTGCCCATTCCTACCCCCTTCTCATGATCTACCTAAATTCATAGTGGGTCATAGAATCAGAATTGCTGTTAGATGTAGCCTCTGCTTAAAAATCTCCAAGGAAGGAGAGACCACCACCTTCTGAGGTAGCCTGTTCCACTGAGGAACTGCTCTAACTGTCAGAAAGTTCTTCCTAATGTTTAGCCAAAAATAATTTTGATGTAATTTCAGCCTGTAGGTTCTTGTCTGACCTTCTGGAACAACAAAAAACAACTCCACTCCATTCTTTATATGACAATCTATCAAATACTTGAAGATGGCTATCACCTGAAAGGTGATATGATAGCCATCTTCTTCTTCTTCTTCTTCTTCAGCTCCTTCAACATTTCCTCATAGTACTTGGTCACCAGACCCCTCATCATCTTTATTGTCCTTCTCTGGACTCATGCCACTTTATCAACATCCTTCTTAAACTGTGGTGCCCCAGACTGAACACAGTACTCCAAGTGAGGCCTAACTAGAGCAGAATAAAGTGATACTATACTTCTGTTCTGTTGATACAGCCCCAAATTGTGTTTACCTTTTTAGCTACAGAATGGCAGAACAATTTTTTAAATTACATCTTCTCATTTTAAAATGGTTGAGCCATCTTAATCACATAGCTGACTCATGTACAGTGTATGACCTACTCAGACTCTGAGATCCTTTTCGCATGTGCTACTACCATGCAAAAAGGATGTAGGGGAGTTAGTAGATCATACACTGAACATGAGTCATCAGTGTGATTAAGCTGGCTTAACCATTTCAATATGAAATGTACTTTAAAAATTTATTCTGTCATTTGACATTCAAAATGAAATAAATTTTAAGTGAAAAGCAAATTGATGTGTGAGAACAAACCCTCTCTTTCCTAGAAATTAGCTGATGCCTTAGAGCTGTTAAAATGGTAGCAGACAGGAGTGATGCATGTATTAAGAGGATAACAAATCAAAATCTAAACCAAATATTTTTCAGAATTTTTCAAATAATGAATCCAATTGCAAAAAACCCCTTCAACCAGTAATCTCCAGCAATATTTGCAAATTACTTCCTGAAGTGCTAGTTTATTAATGAACTGAACTTTTTTTTAATATAGGGAGATTTTATTAACACTGGGGAGCTTTTAGCTTTAAGTTAGCCTTTCAACATGGAGATCCATGATCCCAACCAGTCTCACCCTCAGTCATGTGTACCATGGCTCTTAAATTGTTCATTTGCCTTGTGAAATAATTTTAGAGGGGCTAGGATGCTGCCTTTTATATATATTAAGGACCAAACCAGAAGAAAGAAAATGGCTTCCTTGCTGTCACTCTTTTCTTTGTCTTCCACACTGAAGTACTGGCCTCATCCTGCTGCTGCCTTTCATCCACAGCATCCTATTTCTGGCAGTCTCATTCAACAACCTACTGTCTAGTTTTCTGTCTGCCAAAATTAATTTTTGTTTGCTGTCATTATGATGTCTCTCCCTTCCCCAGCATGCTGGTAATCTCTGGCCCTTTCTGTACCTTCTATGAATGCATGGAAGCAGATAGATCAGAAGACATGCATTGTCTCCCGCTCCTGGCCTCCATCATGCATTCAGTCATCGACTGGAAGAGAGTCTGTGCATACACACCATGTGGCACTCTCTCTGTGCCATCTAAAGCCGTGAAAAGTCGTACGTAGAGGACTCTATATGTTTGGGGCATATCCTACTGCTGCTGTCTTATTCACATCATACTGTTTGAGCAGACAATTTGCTAATATTGTAATGTTGTTGTCTAGAGAGCTGGTTTAGAGATTATGAACAGCAAGACAGCAAAAGATCAAATTTGTGCATTTTGCACTTCAGCTGTAATCTGCAGAGATCGAGGCTCACAGATCTTACTGCAGGGAGTCACAAAGCTCCAATGATGCAGGGAAGCAGAAGTGCATGTGACTTGGGCTCCTGTTTTCTTTGTTTCTTGGATTAATTGAGCCAACTTTAATTGTCCTCATGCAAATGCCAGTTAGATTATAGACAGGCACCATGTAACTTCTGTACTGTCTGAGCCTTCAGGGAGGGCGGGAGATAAATCCAAAAAATAAAACAAAACACAAATCAGTGTATGCAGGAGTAGTACCATTAATACTGACAGAACAACCACATGGCTTTAAATATTGAGAATCCTTTCAGTACTTTTGTGGGTTTTTCTAAGGGCCAAACTAAGTCTGATGCTGGGAGATCTGTGAACATCTATTTTTCAGAGAAATACCAGCTGTGACTGGGGCCACTCTGTGTGGGAGGAGGTGTGGATCTTTCCCCTCTGCACTACGAGGCCTGGAAAACTTCTGGCACAGCTCAAAATGCTGTCTGTTACACATGAACACATGAAGCTGCCTTCTACTGAATCAGACCCTTTATCCATCTGTGCTGTCTACCTGACTTGCAGCGGCTCTCCAGGGACTCAGGCTGGGGGTCCTTTACATCACCTACAACTTGATCCTTACTGGAGATGCTGGGGATTGAACCTGGGACCTTCTGCATGCTTCTCTACTACTGAGCCATGGCCCAAGCCTTTACCTTTAAAGGCCTAAGAGGTTTGGAACCAAGACATTTAAAGAACCCCCTACTCCCATATAATTCAGCCTGTTGGGTAAGATCTGCTTCTGAAGACCTATTCCATGCACTTCCATTTGCAGAGGCAAGACAACTCAGTGTTCAGAGGTGGTAAACCTCTGAATACCAGTGCCAGGAAGAAGGCATCAGGGGAAGGAACTGGCCTCCATATTCTGTTGTTGGACCTCCAGAGGAACTGTTGGGCATTGTGTGAGTTAGGCTGCTGGACTAGATAGACCACTGGTCTGATCCAGCAGATCTTCTTATGTTCTTATGTGGGTAAGAAATTAGACTCCCTCTCCCTAGGGATTCACTTGGCACCAAGCTTGCTGAGTTGAGCATTAGGTGCCATCTGTTTCCCTAGACTATTTTTTAATTCATGTAGTTTAAAAATGCTGGCATTATAACAACAATTATTCTGGCAGAATGGCAGTTCCATTTGTGGAGGAGAGGTTTACCAATTTCTCTTCCACTGCGGACCCCACATTTTGCATCCACACTATTGCAGAGGGTTCTTTGCTGCCCATGAAGAGAATTTTCAGGGTTTCAGCAGGCTGCAGCAGAAGGAAGTAGGTGGGAAATTCCTCCTCTGCAGGCTGTACTCTGCTCATAGTACACAGGATCCGATCTTTTGGTTCCTACTTTTCATATATTGATTTGTACCCTGAACCACAAATGCCCTGATGATGGCCCTGGACATTCTATATTGTTTAGGGTATTTTAAACATTCCTTTCTCATCCTCCACTGTTTTACACACACACACACACACAGACACACACACACACACACACTACTATATTCCATATGTTGTTGGCACACTGGATTCAGATGCGATGCAGGTGTCCAGCCACAAAAGATGCTCAGAGTAAATAAAATATGCCTTACCGGACGTTAGTAGCAGGTCTTCCTGTATCCTGATCTATAGCTTGGAATGTCCCAACAGAGTAGGAGGTTGTGCTTGTACCTTCTGATGCAGTAACTGTTATTGTGGAAGGAGAAAATGTTGGTCCTTCCCTAATATTTATTACTTCTACTGAAAACGGGGTGCCCGTAGCTTGATACTGATTAGCCACTGAATAGTGGAAAGGAGCTACATTTCGTACACCAATACTTAACTGAATGTTTGAAGACTGTTCATAATCAAGTTCCTAAATGAAAGAAATAACATGGATTAATTTTAATGTATCCACCCACTCAAGGGTATCATACTCATGTATTAAATATCAATATATCATTTACCCCAATATATCATTTTTAATTTAAAAAATTGTTTTCACATTTTTTTCTCCCAGAAAAATTAAATGCAGTGAAACCGAGAGGCAGCAAATAGAAGTCAGAAGTAAGGATTTTTTTTCACACCTTAAGTAACTAGTGAAGTTGTTGGCAATAGGATATTGCAATGCATACTGGGAAAATCCAGTTCCCCAGTGGCTACTAGTCAAGCTAACCAAAAGTGCTATCTCCATGTTTAAAGTCAGTATGACATGTTCATATGCTAGTGAGAGGTCAATGGTGCCACTTCTAAACTTTGCTTTGCCAATCAACACAATGCTGAACAAGTGGTTTAAACAGCATGGCAGGTTTTATGTGCTTATGTTTAGCCATCCTGAAGCACTGTGCAAAGTCACATCTGCCAAGAGTTGCCAGCTTTTAACCCAGTCCCTCTAGCTGCCCCTTTAATATCATGTTGATCTGCAGCAAATACCAGGTGATGTTATTTACCTCTATGCCATAAAAAGCTACAACTGTCCACTTCCACACATTTAGCCTCTATTAAAAGGGGCAGGGCCTTTTCCTCTTGGCCTGTTGGCAAACCTAAGTGGTGGTGAGATTGCTGCAGTGAGAGCAACTATTATAGTTTAGAATGCAAGAGGGGAGCTACAAAACACACTAGACACATTAGAGAAATAGTTAATCCTCCTCGGCTTTGCCACATATATATATTAAAGGTATAATCCATGGTAGAGGATGCTGCTTGTGATGAACTAGTTGACTTCTCAGGTAAAAACAACAGTGAACACATAAAGCTGCCTCATACTCAATCAGCATCCTTGGGTCATCCAAGTCAGTATTGTCTACTCAGACTAGCTGCAGCTTTCCAGGATCTCAGGCCGAGGTCTACTACTTGATACTTTTATTTGGAGATGCTGGGGATTGCATTTAGGATCTTCTGTATGCCAAGCAGATGCTCTACCACTGAGTCACGGCCCCTCCCCAACATTAATTGCTTTGTTACTCATTAACTCTCCTGTATCAATTGAAGTTGCTGGTGGCTGAATAGCCCATTTACCAAGGCATTCTCTTTGGAAGACAGGACGTGAAAATAGACATTACATTGTGCAAAATCAAAGGAAAATAAATGTTTTAAAGAAAGAAAATAAATATTGCTGTCAAAATGCCTTATGTGTCTTATGTTAACAGGTTGACTATGTGAGCCTTTTCTCCTCCTGCTGGACAAGACAGAAGGCAGTGGGAATAGATTCTCCTATTTCAAATGTACAAACATACCCATACTTACTTGAAAGGAAGACAGCCCTGGATGTAAGATGACCTTCTAAAAATGTCACACACACACACACATGCATACACTCAAATGTTTTTTTGGAGATAACTGTAACTTGTATCAAATGTAAGATGACCCCCCTCTTTTTTGATGGCATGCCTGAGAAAAAAACCTGGTCTTGCATTTGGGAAGATACCATAGTATCAGATTGTGATCTTCAACAGCAACAGTGAAAGAGTATTTCAAATTCATACCTCTACCACCATCAGGATAGCTTCATTTGTCATTGGATCTACAGTTATAGCAAAGTTGTTGTTTTCATTTCCAGAGAGAAAGTAACACTCTGCTCTCCAGTTATCTGTATGCATTTGATCCAGATCAGTAATCTGTATCCTTATAAGCTCATCACTCCGTGTATTTTCTGAAATTCGTGCTGAATACTAGGGGAGGGGAAGAAAAGAAAAAGAAAACTGCTGTTGACATCTGACACTCTTAGATGAACTAAAGTTTAATGCAGACAAGTAAGCTGTGATGCTGGTTGGGAAGGCAGAGCGTTTGCTGGTATAAATCTATCAGCCTTCGATGAGGTTAAGCTTTCATTGATGGATTGTTTAGAGCATGGGGATGCTCTTGGGCCCAGCCTAGTTGATGGATAAGCAGGTTGGTACCACAACCTTCAGATGGGACTACTGCAGATGGCTCAGAAACCTCGATTGTTATGATATATATATAGGCAATCTGGACTACTTCTATTTCTGTTTGGGCTTCCAATGGCATAAAAATGGATCCCTTTGTCGGAACATTGGTGTTTCCCCCTAGGAAGCTGTTATGAATGTGAACAAGGAAATGTTGATGATGCTGGTGATTTCTGGTCTTACCGAGCTCTGTGAAAAGGTTGGAAAGTTGTCATTTACATCTACCACATTAACATCACAGGTGCATTCAGATGATATTCCATCTGGGCCTCCATTCCTGTCTGTGGCTTTCACTACCAAAGAGTAGCTACTATATTCCTAAATGAAAGGGGGGAGGGCAGAATTGTTAAAAATGTCACATTAGTAATAACGTACACTTCATTAATATACCTTTCTCAACAAAAAAAAGGTTTGTTTATGACTCATTTAGGGTTGCCAGGTCCCCCCTGGCCACTGGTGGGGAACTCATTGGAAAAGCCTGAGAGGTTTTGAATATCCCACTGTACACTACTTTTCTGGTAGGTTGGGTAAGGTAGGCCACCAGCAGGAGACTGGGAGGGTGAATGTGAGGGGTGGCTGTTGCTAATGGGAAGTGACATCATGGCATTGGCCCAACAGCCATTTTTTTAAATTGACAACCATTGCAGTAGGGAAATGCCACTGAGTACCACTGATTACAATAATATTTACTTCCAAGTAAGCCTTTATGGGATTGCAGCTTTACCCCTTTTTTGCTTCCTTTTCTTCTCTTTTCTATCCCTTTCGGGGGGTCAAAACAGATGAGACACTGGGAAATCTATGGTTGGATCCTCCCAGTATTTTTCAAGTGCTAATTAAACAGTGCAGGGCTCTTATACTGATTTGGGTGCGGGTGTGTGTGTTAATTCTCCCACCATGTGGTTTTGCTGATCAAGACTGCCCACTAACATTGTATACCCCACAACAGAAAAAAGACAGGTTTTTAATTGAGAAACTGCACCTAAATTTAATCCCCTCCCTCACAGAAATAAAAGAGAATAGTCATTTTTTCACTCAACAAGTGTTCAGCTGTTACTCAGTTGCTAAAAATTCAGAGGGAAGCAGCTACGTTGCAAGGGTTTCCCTTCCAGTACTCATAAGGCCATATTTTCCTATGAGGTACAAGGAAGGATTCTTTTACCTCTCTGTCAAGCATATTTGCAATGTGAAGTTCCCCATTTAATGTGTTCAAAATAAACTTTAATGGACCTCCAGGAGACTGACTCTCAATCTTGTAGGCAATTTTGGAATTCAGGGTATTTGGCTCATCTGCATCTGTAGCTGTTATTTTCATCACCAATGTGTCTGGAAATAAGACAAGAGAGAGTATGAAGAACTGCATTTCAGTTTATTAAGGAATGGGACAGACTGGGAGGAAAAAACAGGGGGAAGGAGAAAGAGGCTTGACTAGCTAGCGTCTCCTTTGCTGTGCAGGGCTCAGACACATATCTCCTTCCCCCTCCTGTAATGGGGTTGGGCTGTACCCAGCTAAGGAGATGCTGGCCCAGCTACTCTGCACAGGGCTTGGCCATGTGTCTCCTTCCCTGCTCAGCATGGAGCTTTGTGGGGTTGTGTGTGGTGAAGGAGGAGACACTAGCCTGGGCCAAACTGCGTAGGGCTTAGCCATATGCTTCCATTCCCACCTAGCACAGGGTGAGGGCCACCCTTTTGCAGCAGCAGTGCCCCCCTCTGGGAGAGGGATGCCCCTCATTTATGGCTTAGGTGGGGGGGCATCAGGACTTTCCCCAGTGGGCTTAATGGCCAGTCCACCCCTGATTAAGGTTAGCATATAGTGGGAATGATCTAAGACCAGAACTGGCTACATTTTCAAAATCTGACATAGATTTCCAACAAACACCTTAGTCTCTGAGAGTATTCTGTTGCAAAGTAATTATGAGTTCCTTATGAAAAGCATGGGTTTTGCAAACAGGTACTTCTAAAAAGAAGGCAACATCTATATGGTTGCCTTTGAATTTGTTTTCAGTGTATCAATGGGAAGAAACAATGGGCTGGATCCAAAGGCGTCCTTGTGCAAGTGGCTGGATCGTGCCTGGATTTCAAAGGGCTGTGACAAAATTAGGAACTAGGCAACATAATGGACAGTTACACAGAGAAGATTTTATGTCTATACTCGTGAATAGACATGGCTGCATTACATTTGTAGCATACTTACCCTCCATGCTGCTTTCACTAATTGACCCAGCGAACACGGCTTGTGTAAATACTGGTGGATTGTCATTTATATCCAGAACTCGAACTCGAAGTTGAAGCGCAGTTTCCACTGACTGCTGTGTAACTGGATTTATAGCATAACAGTCTATCTGGATTAAGAGTTTAAAATGAGAAACTAATTCACAATGGGTATATGCTATTCCAGATACTGAAAAACATTCGGTCAAAAGCAGCTTTCTTCCAATTTATAAGTTGTACAAAAATAATAAAGTAGGGGAACATTTTTGAAAACTTAGTACTTACAATAAAAAATGGATTTGTCTCTCGATCAACTATTTTTGTTATATTAATTTCACCAGTCTTCTGATTGATGACAAATACACCAAATGGATGACTATCAATCCCTTTCCCTGAGATTTTGTATATAATTGATTGCTTTTCTTCACAATCTGATCGTATCTGCAACAACAAGGAAAAAATTGGTTTCTTATTGTCAGTCCAAATGCTTTAGTCAACTTTAAACGGTCCCCCAGTGATTCCTGACAACCAGCTTTAACAGTATATATGTGGTGGATATCATGGGAAAGACATCATCTGTGAATTTATTTATTTATTTAGAAAAGATATATGCTGCCTCACCAAAAATCTATTAGAGAAAGCTTACAAATAAAAAACATACAATAAAATCATAAAACAACAATGTACATTATTAATGTGTACAAGCCATTAAAAACAGCACAAAACTGAACAACCTAAAGTGATATTCTATAAAACAGACCTCAGGCTAGAAACAAGCCATAAAAACAGCTTAAGTGATAGAACCAGGTAAAATCCTGGGTGATGAGAAATGTTTTGGCCTGGTACCTAAAAAACAGCAAGGCAGGTGCCAGGTAAGCATCAAGGGGGAAGGGCATGGCAAAAAAAATGAGGTGCCACCACTGGAAAAGCCTTGTAGTTGCCCTGCCTCACCTTTGCAGGTGGAGACCCAGAGAGCAAAGCTTGGGAAGATGATGCAGTGCTTCTGCAGCATCAGAGCACTATGGATCAGCCCCAGAAGACAGTGGAGACATAGTTCTCCTGGAACTGCCAAGCACCTGCTCAGCCAGCAACACAACCAACATCTGCATGGAATGACCAGTGTACATCTCATTGCTCTGCTGTGGGGTTGCTAACTGTCTTGTATCAGCCCAGCTCCTGGATCCTCACAACTGTTCAGACATTTATTCATCTAGCACAATTGTCCCATTCATGGGCATGCAGTGATTGGAACAGATGTACCTGTGACTCTGTCAGGGTGACTTAAGGCACATGGGACATTACTAGAATGAAGGAGAAAGCAACCCCATCCACTTGACCGGGCTCCAGTTTTTCTGAGTCACATCTCTCCTTAATTGAGGTTCTACAGATTGGGCTCATTTCTCACCCACCCCTGCTCATTTCTTCCCCCAGTTATCTTCAGCAAGCCTTAGGATGGGGCTGAGGGGGGTGATAAAAATGGGCATATCTATGCTTTTGCAAGGAGGAGGAGAAGGAAGTCTTCCAGACTGTACACGTCCTCACATCATTGCTGGCAACTGATAAACAATGCAGCTCATATAAGGGAGGGGCAGGCAGGGATTTGATGGAGGGCAAAGGCTGTCAGGGTGAATGGGTGGAGGCAGTGGTGTTCCTGCTTCTGAGTGAAGGAAGGAGATGGTGTATGAGGACTCCCTGGTGAAAATGATGGCCATTTGTATCAGCCAGTCAGTATGAGTGGTTCATCCCATGAGATTCAGCTCGATGAGGCAAAATTTCAGCCAGGTTTGAGACTCTATCCACAATGTCGCAGGGCTCTCCCCATGTGGGAATTTACCTAGTGTCTTGAGTATGCTGTGCCTTTTCACTGTTACATTCTTCCCTGCCCTGTTCTATGTGGCTGTGGTCAACATCAGGGCTGCTGGGAGGATGCCTAATATGCTCAGAACTGTGCTACCCTTCTTAGGAATGGAATAGAATCTCTACAATCTGGAATCCCAGGAGCACACTGTAATAGTTACTAAAAGCCATTGCAGCCATTACTGCAATTACTTTTTCATGTAAGTGACAGCAGAGAGAGCTGGTGACTCAGAAGGTTGCACCTTCTCATCCATGTAACTTTCAAATTGCCTTTAAAAATTAATTATGATTTCCTTTTTTTGAAATTAGAATGGTTAGAATGGTTAAGCTGTTATTTTGTCAGTGACTGTGTATGCCCATGTAATAGTTTTCCTTTTAATTTTTCAGCCTTGGGAGCGGTACTCTTTCTTACTATGCACTTATACACTTTGGTTTCTCCCCCCCCCCTTTTTAAATATAAAGGAAATGGCAATGTCTGTCCTGTTATGGCATAGTTATATGTTTGTCCATTTTGTTGTGGCAGGATATCACATAGGCAATTGCATTGTAGTTTATAGGAGTATAACCCATCAAGATAATATGCCACCAGAGTGTGCAGTGTTTGTAAGGAAAAGCCCCAAAGCAGAGTACTTGGAAAGCAAGGTGCCCCGATTTCTTTAAAGCAGTGGAGGGCCAGCCAGATCCCTTACTGGAATGGCAAGAACAGAAAAACTATCCTCTGCAACAGCAGAAGATGCAGTAGGGCATCATTTCTCAAAAGTGAGGTTCTCTGGCTGAGGTTTAGACATGATAGAGAGAGACAGTGCTTGTCCAGGAAGCATTGCACCTTAATTCTGAGTAGGTGGGGATAGATTGTGGTTGCTTAGTAGTGATGGAAAGGCACTCTGGATGCATTTAACAACACTTTCCTTTATTGCAACCTTGCTTTTTCAGAACTCAGCCCTAGCACAGAAAGCAGATTCCAGTTCTAAGGCTTGTCACTAACAGAACACTTGTTTGATTTTAATGTATATGTAATAGAATATTAAACAAAACAAAATGCCAACCCTTACAGTTCTGGAAGGAGTACTCATTACTTTAGTAATTTCTAATGGTTGAGCAGTATTGTTTTAATTTGCTTGGCGCTTACCCTGGCAATTGGATTTCTCCTTGAATTATCCTCGCCTTCCCTAATGGCAGCAGCAAACTTAATCCATTCTCGTTTTTGCCTCCGAAATGTTTTCCACCTTTCCACACCATTTTCATCCCATTCTTTCACCTGAAACCAAAAACATACCAGAATTACTCTAGCTGTTCTGAATTCTGACAAAAAGTAAAACCTCAATTCAAGCTACTGGTTGAACTGTTATGACATCAGGTTCACAAATAATTTAACTCCTATGAGGGAAAAGGCAGATGTGGAATGCTGTGAACCATGGCTGCTATTGTGAGGGAAATGGAGGGTTAGTTTGGCTGCGTTAAAGATGAGAGATAGGGCCTATTATGCACTAGTTTTTTTCCTCGCTTTCACCATGCATCACAGAGTCCGATCAGACGGCTCTTTAGATCTGCGTGAGTCACGATTGCCTCACGGATCTAAAGGTAATGTCCAGACACAAACATCTGAGAAATGTCCCTCTTCCATGGTTATCCCGTTTTGCCGTGCTTCGGAGCCGTACTTAAAAGATACCACTTTAAATCTGGGGTTTTCGGTTACCTGCGGGACAACTGCGGACTTTTAGCCATCTGATCGTTCCACCAGTGTGCAATCCACCCATCAGGGTGGTCTGATGTCAGACCATCCTGAGCGGGTGTCATTTCAAAAAATCTCTACACAGGCACGGATCAACAAGGACACACTGTCACGTCTATGTGCATCCACAAAAAGTTTTCTTTAAAAATACCCACTGCGCGCCTCCTTCAACAAGGACGTGCTGTGATGTCTATCCACAATTTTTTTTTTAAAAAAACCCACCGCGCACACCTTCAGTGGACGCTGTCTAGACAATCCACAATGGAGGCAGCATGCAGTAAGGCGATTCACCAGGAGGATGTCTGGTCGTGCTATGATGAATTTAAAATATCAGGATCAAATTCAAGCTGGCATAATGGCGGGATTAGTTGCTTGTTTGAACGCACCCACTGTTGGGTTTTGTATTTTGTTTTTTGTCATTCTGCTTTCTCCCCACTGTCACCATGCATTTCTGTTGGGTTTTCTTTTTCTTCTGCATTGTTTTCCCCCTTTTAATGCTCAGTTTGCTTTCTGCTCGCAGTTTTCCTGCAGTATTTCAGAGTGCTTTTGATGCAGTCTTTCCCCTTGCCTCACTTGAAAGCCATAGGTAAAATTCAAAAGCAGACAGATTCCCTTGAATTTTTCCCTCCTCCCTTTCCCCACCCCTTAGAAGCCCCGCCCCCACTCACATTGCGGTCTTACCTCCACTCTGCACCTTCCACCATCTTCCCCCCATTCAATGGTGCTTATTTGTAAAATTTTGGGTTTTTGTAACAAGCAGGATGAGTTTAACAATAGGACTTTATCGTTAAACTTGGACTGCTGAGGAAACATTTTTACTGAACTGAGAGGTAAGTGTGTATGTGTGTGTGTGTGTTCTGCTGGGCAGCCTGGTTTAGACTGTATTTCCATAATAGAGCTCGCCCAGGAGCCGATCCTGCGAGGAGAGTTCACCCTGCAGGACTGGCTCCTGGGAGGGCTCTGTTGGGCAGTCTAAACCAGAACTCCCAGCAGAGTCCCAGCCAAGTCTCCTCACAGGATCAGCTCCTGGGGGGCTCTGTTGGGCAGTCTGGTTCCAACCAGGCAGTGCATCAGCACCCCAGCCAAACACACACACACCCCCCTTGCAGTTCAGTAAAATGTTTCAACAACATCCTAGTTTATCAATAAACTCCTCTGGTTAAGCTCATCCCTGAGTAAAAATAAAACAAAATTAAAGGACAATGTTTTAATGTTTGAAACGAGCTGTGGAGGCTTAGTTCCTTGCAGGCTTAAAGGAGGATTGGAGAGGATGCAAACTGCAGTGTCCCCAGTGCAAAAAGCAAGCAAGCAAACAAACAAACAAAAGGATTTCAGTGCTACATGCAAACAAAATAAAAGGGTGGGGGGAAAGAGAATTTATGTTATGGTCAAGTGTGCCACAATGTACCAGGCTTTGCAAAAGCCCTGAAGAACGCAGGTGCTGTTACATAAATAAAGTTCAATCTTTTCAAACACCATGGAGGACATGGAAACTACCATTCCCAGGTTTACCAGAGGCATTGGTGTGGGGGGGAAGCAACAAATCCAGCTCAGATTATCCATTTTGGGGAACAACTGAAAGTGTGGCTGGGTAGCAAGGACAGACTGATACCCCTCCATGAATGAGGCAGCTGCAATTGGGCAACTGCAGAAATTAAAAAAACACAACAACTTTGGAGGCCACCCCCCACACACATCACAAGTGACGTCCCCACCACAATTAAGAAAAACTGCATTTTTTCTTAGTAGCTGCACAATGAATCTACTAGAGAAAAAAGAAATACACCAGAGGAAAAAATAATATGAGGACGGCAGGCACAGAAATTCAAAGTCAAGTTTTAAGGCTGGACTGCTCAGATTCTCTGCAGTAAACTGCAGTAAGCTGTGTGTGCAGAAACAGCCTTAGTATACTGCAGCAAGACTTGTGAACAGGGATTTAGATTGCAGTGGTTAAGATGCTGAGCTGCAGACTGGAAGTTCGAGCTCCGAGTGCCACATGATGGAGTGAGCTCCTGTCTCTGGTCCCAGCTCCTGCCAACCTAGCAGTTCAAAAGCAAGAAATTGCAAGTAGATAAATAGGTACTGCTTCGGTGGGAAGGTAACAGCGTTCTGTGCATCTTGGCGTCTAGTCATGCCGGCCACGTGACCACGGAAACGTCTTCGGACAGTACTGGCTCATTGGCTTGGAAACGGAGATGAGCACCGCACCCCTAGAGTCGGATTGGACTGACTTTCAAGCAAGGGAAACCTTTACCTTTACTTAAGGAAACTGAAGGCTATGGAGCCAAGCATGCATAGATAGAGGGAGGGACTTCATATGCTTTAAAGGTAGACCGGCAGTACACCACCACTGAGATGGCAGCGGTCTCAGACAGTGATCTGAAGGAGGCACATGGGCTTTGGGGAGCAACCTCAGACTGGGCCCACATGCAGGAAAGGCTATGAACTGTAAATAAGGAGTACAGAGTTGAAGAAGACAGAATTTCATACATTGCTTCTAACTAAATAGCCCAATCTACATCTGCAAGTTTTCAATTCATTTATAACATGAAAGATTTGTAGGATACACTAACAAACAGCAGTATTAATTACATTCCAGCAATTAAATTACCTCAACACGAAAGCCAATGCTGCACTCCAGGAGCACCTATGAATGGAACAAGAAGAACAGTGTAAGTACAATGTACTTTTTGGTAAATTTCCAGTGATAAGGTGCATAATGTGCAAAACAAAACAACCCTCCTCCAAACCTCCACCTTATAGACGCTATAGAAATAAACTTTGTTTTAGGGTTGCCAGGTCTCCCACTATAGCAGGAGACTTCCCGGCAACCTGCTCTTTTTCAGGTGCTGGCAGGAGGAAATGGGGAAGGAGACTGGGTTCACTGACATGATAACTGATATAAACCAGAAGTGATGTCATGGATGCTCTAAGGTTTACAAAAACTCTGTGATTTTGCCATAGAGTTTTTGTGAATCCTAGAGTGTTCCGTGACATTATTTCCAGTTTTTACTAGAAGTCATGTCAACATGCTGGCATGACACTGCTGTGCCAGTCACCATCCCTGATAGATTATAGAGGCTGCCAGTTGTGGCCTGGCAACCCTGTTTACATCATTAATAGTCTGAATGTCTTCATATAAATTGGTGATGGCACTTGCTGATGTGCTGGTTTGTAATTCTTGGGAATAAAATCCAAATGGCCTTGAATGGAACAGAACAAAACTAGGAGTTTCTACTTGCTCTCTACTAGTATTGAGCTGAAATCATCCTGGGTAAGCAGCACATAACAATGTGCCCTCAGTGTGGCCGTGTACACAAACTTTCTCTTTTATGTCTGATTGTGGCAGTCCCTCCCTAAGCCATGCAGAGAGCAAACCTCTGCATTTCTTGAAAACATATACCAACCAGTATCTCTTCCCCAAAGTGAAGAGCCAGTCCTGGCTTTTTTGAGATTCCTTGGCGCATGAAGTGCTTCTTTTACTGTAAGATAGGGTTGCTAACCTCCATGTGGGGCCTGGAGATCTTCCAAAATGACAACTGCTCTCTAGACTACAGAGATTAGTTTCCCTAGACAAAATGGCTTGTTTGAATGGTGGAGTCTATGGCATTATACTATTGAAGCCCCTCCCCTCCTCAAATCCTGCCTTCCTCGGGGTCCACCCCAAATTTACCAATGAAAATTTGGCAACCCGACATGAGGATGTTTATTTTGCCAGTGTTTTGTGAAACCTGCTAATATTTTATTATTTGCCCCAACTCTCATGGCATTCAATTTCTGACTGGCATCCCCTCAGTAGCCATTTTGTGATGGTGCCCACCAGTGTTCCCTCTAAGCTGAGTTAGTGTGTGCTAGCTTACAGTTTTTTAGCCTCCAGCTCACACATTTTTGTCTCAGCTCAGGAAGGGTGGCTCCAGAACAAACTAATTTATGCAGTAGCCAAATTGTTCACTCACAACTTTAATGCCACTTGCTCACAAAGTAGAATTTTTGCTTACAAGACTCCACAGCTTAGAGGGAACAGTCTTTTCTTAAAATTCCAAAAAATGCTCAAAGGACAAAAAGAATGCTCAAGGTTGAAGTTTTTGATATAGATAAAAAAAGATAGAGTTGATGGGTGAGATCCTTTATCATTTAAGCTCATACTAGCTGCAGTATCTTTTCTTTCTCAGCCAACTTTCCTTGTTTGTGTCGCTGCCCTCTGGCTTAAAAATACAACTTTATGCAACTGTCATTAACAGAACTAACACCATTTGTTATAAATGTGACAAAGAAGAAGAAGAAAAATAATAACAACAAGAAGAGATTGTATTTATACCCCGCCCTTCATTCAGAGTCTCAGAGCGGCTTACAAACTCCTTCCCCTTCCCCTCCCCACAACAGACACCCTGTGATGTACCCTGTTTTCCCGAAAATAAGACCTACCCCAAAAATAAGCCCTAGCAGGATTTCTATGCATTTGTGGTATAAGCCCTAGTGTGTCTTCTTGAGAAAAAATAAATATAAGACAGTGTCTTATTTTCGGGGAAACACGGTAGGTGGGGCTGGGAGAGCTCTCACAGAAACTGCTCTTTTCAAGAACCCCCATGACAGAACTATGGCTTGCCCAAGGTCATCCAGCAGCTGCGAGTGTAGGAGTGGGGAATCAAACCTGGTTCTCCTAGATTAGAGTCCGCAGACTTAACCACTACACCAAACTTTTATACTGAGTAGTTTAAATTGTTATGAATTTTATTGTGGATGTGTTATATTGTTTTATTGTATTTTATCTATTTAACCCAGCATTAGCTGCTTGTTAGCCTTTCATTTCATTCCTGTTATCACAACAAAGATTTTTTTGCCGAGCTGAACATCTATTCTGTTTTATGAGCTGCTTGACATGTTCTAGCATCTCCCTGTATTTCCAACTCCAAATTTTTTTTACAAAGGCCATTTATTAGCTTGCCGAAAACATGCAGCAATGCACTTGGGAGCATCATACCATTGATAACAGATGAGATGTTTATTGTGTATTTTTGAGTACATAAATACCCTTTCCAAGCTGGAAGGTGTCCAGAGGAGGGCAATGAAGATGGTGAGGGGTCTGAATACCAAATCCTATAAGGAAAGGTTAAAGGAGCTGTTTAGCCTGGAGAGGAGACGACTGAAAGGTGATATGATAACCACCTTCAAGTATTTGAAGGGCTGTTATAGAGAAGATGGTATGGAGTTGTTTTCTGTTACCCCAGAAGGTTGAACCAGAACCAACGCATTGAAATTAAATCAAAAGAGTTTTCGGCTAAACGTTAGGAAGAATTTCCTGACAGTTAGAGCGGTACCTCAGTGGAACAGCCTTCCTTGGGAGGTGGTGGGCTCCCCTTTGGAGGTTTTTAAATAGACACTAGATGGCCATCTGACAGCAACGTGATTCTGTGGACTTAGGCAGAGGGCAGGAGGGAGTTGCATCAGTGCTTAGTTCTCATGGCCCTTTCTTACACACCCATGGAAATGCTGATCACCACTTTGGGTTCAGGAAGCAATTTTTTACCAGGCCAGTTTGGCCAGGGATCCTGGAGAGGGTGGGTTTTTTTTGGCCATCTTCTGGGCATGGAGCAAGAGTCACTGGGGGTGTGGGGGGGAAAGGTATTTGTGAATTTCCTGCATTGTATAGGGGGTTGGACTAGATGACCCTGGAGGTCCCTTCCAACTCCGTGATTATATTATTCAAATATTTATTAATTTATAAAATTTATATTCTGCTTTTATGCCCTTACAAGGGTCACCAAGGTAGCTAACAATTTAAGGCATATGTGATAAAATGACACCCCCCCCGAAATACACAAATCATTAAAACAAGTTAAAAAAAGACTTAAAGTAAGTACAAAGACTTCAAAACAGCAATTAAAACATTGAGCAGGAAGGAGGGATCACTGAGGGAACACCAAATGAAACAAAAATGTCTTCACTCGCTGGTGGAAGATGGCAACAGAAGGGGACAGACAAACCTCCCCGGGAAGAGAGTTCTAGAGCGCTGGTGGCAAGACTGAGAAGGCCCTCTTCTGGGTTGCCACCTGCTAATCTTGAAAGGAGGGGGCAACTGAAGCAGGACCTCCAAAGATGACTATGCAAGTATTAATGAAAACGTGCAGATAACACAGATTTGAAAGGTAGTGGACTGACAGCTACTTTCCTAGGGAAATGGACAGAAAAACACTTTGCACCCCTATGTATATGCTCTTATGTTTTGCAATATTACCATCTCTGCAATATAGCCATCTATTTTGCCATTTGTATATGTGCCTGGAAGTTGTACTCTGCAGTCTCATCCCCAAACCAAAACATGCTCAATTTTCACTTGGGATATAGAACTTTCAGAAGCAACTTTTCCTCCTATGTTGAGTGTCATGCTGTAAGTTCTTTCCATTATTTAATTGCAAACATAGGCCCCGGTCACACGGGCAGGAAACTGCAGAGGAGAAGCGTGGCTGTTTGCCCTGGGGCAAACTACTGCGCAGTTACGTGATCAGACCTCCTGTGGAGGTCCTGTGGAGGTTCCATGGCAAGGGAGAGGTGCCGATCACAGGACAAGCCGGCGCACAACGAAGAAGCGCGCGCCGCGGCAAACTGTTTTTTATTTTTGTGTACATGACAAATGTGCATGCTCCGTTGGGTGCGCATGCGCATCCACAGAGACTTGGACAAAAAAAACACACCTTATTTGCAAGGGAACATGGGCGGGCGCCGGATGCCACCGGAAACGCGATCAGACGCCCGCCCTTGCCCCGCAGTTTCTGGAAACTAGTAACTTCAAGGTAATGGTTTTTTGCCACGCAGTTTTGGCTGGAAGCCTCGGTTGAGCCACGGGAGTGCTACGTTTCCCAGATGTGCTGGTGAGATCGCGCCCGGAAACTCCGGCTGTTTTCTGTCTCACTTGTGTGGCTTCTGTTACGTATGACCGCAGCCATAATTTAGCTGAATTTAACTTCTGATCTCTTCCAAAATAATGGAGGCTCCATGTTTGTGGTTTTGAGCTCCTTGAAGGAAAGGGATACAAATGGGCGAATGAATGAATCTATGAGATACCAGCACACTTGGGAGGACATTATTGATTGATTTCATGAAAGATATATTTGGAAAAGTTATTTATACATCTATGTATTATTTATTTTGGTTTTTCTTGGCTGCCTCTCCAGAACACGTCTTGAAGTGGTTTACAACAAATTTAATATCACATAAAGCAATAAAAAGTCAGTCAGTAATTTAAAATTGTCAAACAGCAGGGCTAAATCATAGATACCCAAACCAATATAAAAACACATGAAAAATACAAAAAAGAAAAAAGGAAAATCATGTAGGAATTTTATTAGCTAAGTGACTTTTCCAGATTTAAATCAATTGAACTAGCAGTCTATCTGCAGAAATCTGATATGGATAGCTCATTTCAACATAAAACCCTATGTTGGTTGGAAAACTCCTGGAGATCTGAGGGTGTAGGCTTGGGAGGGTGGCATTTGGAGAAGGCATTTGAAGCTATTTGAAATGTTCAAGAAGAAGCAAGTGTTACAGAAGTGTGCACAAATCTTCTGCATGAAGCACCAGTTTTCTGGGTTCAGCATTTTTTTTAAAGGTGCAAAGTGGGGATGCCTCCACACCTACAATCTGAAGCAGTATAGTCTTAGGAGGAATGTAAGGCATAATACGGCATCAATATAACAACCCTGTTTGTTTGTTTGTTTATTTATTTATGAGAGCTTTATGCTACCTCTCCAGAGTCCTGCTCAAGGTGGTTTATAATTAAAATAATAAATTATTTTTAAAAGTCATTAAAGCAACAGTCTTGAATTTGGAGGCACTGTTTTTTTGAACATCTGTGCAAACTCTTAATAATAGTATATTGATGCCACAACATTTACTCGTATTTTCATTGAGTGAAACAAGAAAATAGCTCTATCCATGGCCATGTATAATCTGAGATACTGGGTGACATTTTATACAAGCAAATTGATCCACAAACTACTTTAAACCCTCCTGAAGTTAATGACTTCTAGTAACTTTTGTTTCTTGTGGATTGGAATGCTGGGGTCAATAAAAACTACAGGAAAAGCTACATCCAAGCACTGAGTTGTGGGTCAAGGAAGGATATAAGAGTGTGTGAAAACAGGCCTACACAATCAGAAAGATTAGCGCTAACAATTTATGACAGTCACCAGTCTGTTAAAGCCTTACATTAAAATTGTGTATATGCCAGTTTTAACATCCCTTGCAACAGAAGACATCTATTCAGACAGACATATTTTATTAGAAACAAAATAACAAAGGAAGAGCTACTTTGTCTATAAAGATGGGTGGGGACTACAGTCAGCAAGCATGGGCCTATTTAAAGTCAGCGTTGGGCTTTGCCTTGTCATCCCGTGAGAAAGTCCTAAGGTGTACCTTCAATTGTCTCTTATTTTGGCTCAAGTTCAGTAGATGCTTTTAACTTATTCAGCTCTTTCTGTTTGCAAGATGCATTACTCTTGGTTTTGCTTTCAAAACAATATTGTGTTACAGCCCACTGTTTCATTTTAATTCTGGAAATGAGACTGGGAGACAGTGATTTATCTAAAGGGGATGAAGTTAATCTGCAGCTGTTGTTGTTAGCCATTCAGTCGAGTTCGACTCTTGGCAATTCTATGGGTCAGCTCTCTCAAAGTTTTTCGATCTTGTACTGTTTCTTTGAGTTGTTCCATGCTCAGGCTGGTGTTGACTTTTTTGGTGTCTGCATCACACGGCCGAAATAAGTCAGTCACAGTTTTGTTATTTTTCCTTCCAAAGGCACATCTGGTTTTATGTGCTCCAATACTTGCTTGTTTGTCACCTTTGCTGTCCAAGGAATGTGCAGGAGCCTTCTCCAGCACCACAGCTCAAATGAGTTGGTTTTCCTCCTGTCTTGCTTCTTCATGGTCCAACTTTTGCAGTCATAGGTTGCTATGGGGAACACAATAGCACAGACTAATCTGCATTTGGTTGCTAGGCTGATGTCCTTGCTCTTCCCATTTTCGTTTCACGCTCATCATTGCTGTGCGACCCAGCATGATTTGGCATTTTATTTCTGGGCTGCATTTGCTTTTTTGGTTGATCTATGATCCTAAAAAAGTGAATTCTTTCACACATTCGATCTCTTCATTGCCAACTGTTATTTTGATGTTTCTGTTCTTCTCGGTGGTCATGAACTTCATCTTTTTTATATTTAGGAAGAGGCCAAACTTCTCACTTTCTTCTTTGATTTTCTTGATCAGGTATTCCAGGCCTTCTATAGATTCCGGGAGGAGGGTTGTCTGCAGCAATAGGGCTTGAACCTAAAGTCTCCCAGGAGCAAATTCAGCTGCCTCACTGGACTACTCTAATCACCTCTTTAAAGAAGAATAATTCCAAAGCACGGTAATTTTGTTATCAGCTCTTAATGTTCTGATGCACTAATGCTGTACCCAGTCTTCAAAGGCTGCTTGCAGTGATGGGCCAAAAGCTAATCAGCCTGAAATCAGGGTGTGGTAGTGGGAACCATCTAAGTGGAAGTCATTTCTCTTGCAGCTGCTGAGGGGAATCACATGGGAAGACACCACACTTTAAAGCAATCAGTTCCCTTGTTGTCCTAACAAAATCTATTTGTTCTGATCTACTGGCCGCTATTAGGTGGCCACACATTTCTGCCATCTCTACTTCCATAAAGAGATATGAATACCTTGAAAAAATCAGAAAAAAAATCAGACAAAATAGTTTTCTGATATTTTCTTTAAAAATGTGCAACCAAATAACCAAACACCAATTAAATATTTTCTCACTTAGAATGAGTAAAATGCTTCTTAAGGTGTCTGAAAATGGATTATATGAAAAAGTCTTAGGGCTTTCTCAAGTTTTGCAATAGAAATTTTGAGGAATACGGGGGAGGGGAGATCTTCTATGAAATATAGTCTGTTTTTGAGTGACAAAACCCTTGTCTTACAAGCATTTCACTCATTCCAAATGTGTGTGTGTGTGTGTGTAAGTGACATCAAGATTCAGCTGACTTATGGTGACTTCATAGGGCAAGTGATTAATCAGAGGTAGTTTGCCATTGCCTTCCTCTGTAAAGTCTTCCTTGGTGGTCTCTCATCCAAGTACTCATCCAGCTTAGCTTCTGAGATCTGATGAGATCGGGCTATACTACGCCATTCCACATCCTCATTCCAAATGTACAGCATGAAAAAGTCTGAGGAGTTTCTCAATTCCAATGGAAAAACTGAAATTTTGGGGAGCATTGAGGAAAAACCTCTTATAGACATGTACATCATCACTTTCAAGAATAAATTTGGTTTAACTCTGAATAATTTTAGCAACAATTAATATGCTAGAATGCATGTAATTATAATATATTATTACAGAAATTAGGGTTTTCAATGTTGTAAAGTTTAATTTAATATGCAAACATGCTGGCATGTTATGGTGACTCTATGAGAGACTTTCTGTCCAAATCCACTTTACAGAATTTGTTTTCTACCTTCAATTTTATTTTTTCCTACTTCTCAGATGCCAAAAATTAAAGATATATGTTCTGTGGTAGCATAGGGTACAGCAGTTTGCAGCTCTTTTTCAATTACTGAGTATATATGCTATGTTTGTTATAGAAAATGAAGATATTTATACTTTAAATTCCATAAATGTGGCAAACAGTAAAATTTTATATGCTAAGTTATACATGATGCACTTTATGCTGTTTAATCAGGCAAAGAAGCTTAGAATTGATAGGAAAGTAAGTATCACATGTTTCCTCCCAAAGTTTCATTTTTCCCTAAAAAAACAGGAGCAAAAACTGATCCTCCCCCCAAGATTTCAGAATTTTCAGAAATGTTACATCTCTCTTTCCATGAGAATGAACAAAAAAGGCTATACAGAGTGGGAAAAAAAAAAAGAGTCGTACTGTTGACCATTAACTTGATAATATATTATTTGAATAATCTGTGCATTAAGTTCAGGAAATAAATTTTGCTGCATTAATTTTGACACATCATTTAAATAGAATCGTCATTCCATTGTCAACAAGAGTGGCAGTAAGTATATAAAAGGATGTGGAATTTCTTTGGACTGAGAAAGGAAGGTAGATACATCATAAACCAGTGATCATTAATGAGCTCCAGCACTTTAATATGCACATTAAATTTTGTTGCCTGTAAAGATTTCTCATTCCTTTCAATGAAGGAATGAAAGTCCAGCAACATAAGCATTTCCTTTTTTGTGCTGCTGACCACCCATTATTAAACAGACTGGGTGTACTGTACATACAAGACTTCCATGAGCACATTAAAGTATATATAGAACTTGGGGCTCAGGTACTAGTATGGAGCTCAAAGGAAGGAAAGTCATGTGTGTATTATGTGCTGTCAAGTTGCTTCTGATTTACGATGACCCTATGAATTAATGGGAAGCCATAAAAATTGACAGAATGAGACCAATGAGCAAAAGATCCCAAACAATATTATTTCAATAATTATATGTTAGTGTAGCTTACTCAAGGAGTGAATTTTGTGCATGTTTGAACTGAAACCCCCAAATTCTGAACAGTTATTCTACATTTGCTCAGCTGCAGCTGAGAATAGCCTTAGTTACCTTTGCTTTAATATCAGTGCTATGAAATTTCGACTTCAAAGCTATTTTACAAACATGAATTAATTAACCATTATCAGAGTGCCAGACATTATGTGCTATTACGGAAAACTCCCTGCTCCACCTACTTGCATCCAAATGACTGAACATGCCCTTAACTCCTGATTTATTCTCTTTCCCACAGCTGTTCATTTTAGGGGTTGAGCCTGCTCCCTTTGAAGTAAAGCCCTAGTACTGCTGTGAACAGGGCTGAGTATCAAGCATATTACATTATTAGTCACCCATGTGCCATTTTAGCATATAGTTGTGTCAGCACTTTGGGCTGTGCACTTCATCCCTGAGCCAAAACTCCCACTGAGCAAGATTAGATCTTTCTTTTTATTAAATTTACTTCTAGAGTTCTGTAACTCTGTTGTCAAAATCCTGCTCGATGGCGTCTCCAAACCTCTATACTATTATATGGCTAGGATTCCCACTGAAATCAACCACAACTCAATGAACATGTTTGTCTCTAAATGAGTTTATGATTGGGGCCTAAGTATCGAGAAACCTACACTCAAGTAATTTTAGGCAAGAACTATTCTGCTCTTTTAAAAAAAGAACATTGTTTAAACAAAAGTTTTGTTCTACAGTTACATAAAATTCATTTAAATTTTTATATTTTGTGAAGCTTGAACTTGATGTTTATATGCTCTCACTCTGGTATTGGTGGTACACATGTGCAAACAGGCTTCTGCACATATAGAGGATAGAATATCTGGATATATCTGGATATGTCATAGAATATGCAAATATACATCTTCCTTTTGAACCATGGTGTTCATTGGAATCCCACTCAACCTGCTAGATACATCTTTTGATGTGGTTGGGGATGTTTATCCTCCTCCACAATCATCAGCTGTGCACATCTAGTTGGCACATAAGCAGAAATGCATCGGGGCCTCTTTATTATCTCTATATGGGGCTATTGGTTCTCATGAGGAAACTCAACTTGGAATTTGCTTCTATTCATTCATTGTCAGTGTATTGCGCTTTATGGGCCAAATATGGGCCAAATCCTGCATCCTGAAAAATAAGTTCTCTTGAAAAATAAGTTTATTTCAAACTACTCAATCAGAGCTGGGCTTTAAATGAGGCAAGACTGGTTTCTAATGACTCTGAAAACTTGCCGCTTCCCTTTGGGCTAATGGGTGCTAACCATATTCATCTTGGGAAAATTAAGGCTGAGTTCAGACTGGCAGTTTGAAATGGGAGGGAGTCGTGACAAAAAAGACCTGGAACAAACTGTTCTGGGTTTTCCTGGTCACACTGCACTGACTGATACGGGAGCATACCGGGGAGGAGGTGCAAGGGAGCGTTCATGCTGTTGGCCCACCCCAGACGGAGGTACGGCTGTAAGGCGCAGCTTTCTTTTTGGTAATCTGGAGATATGCGCACAAGAAAAAATGCGGCTTTTGGCATTCACACTTTGTTGGTGTGGGATGGACACGGGATAATTGCGCTTTCCAGGGTTTGATACCACTTTCACCTGGTATCTTTTAAACTCAGGAGGGAAGCATTACGAGACGGGTTGAGTACGGGTGGGGAACGCCAGACAGACGTGTGAACAGCCCCTGTAATCCGTTTGTGAAACGTGCCTATATTGGGCCAAACTGCCAGTCTGAACTTGGCCTAAGATATTCTTATTCAAGATCAATTTGTGCCTTCTGTATGTTGTAGTTTTCTTGGGCTGCAGTGAACTGAAATGCCCTTTAAGTCTTCTGCAGTCATTTTACCTGATAACTTATACATGTGGTAAATTGGCTGACTGCTCATGAGCCCAGATTGTAATTTGCATGGCAGATCTCAATCCACATTGGAAAGGTTTGCAGCAGTGAGGCATTTTGTGCCTCACAATTGTGACCAGCCTCTTAAACGGACCCAGTCACTAAATATATATTGCAATCCAGCCTGGAAAAGCATCCATTTGGTTTTCAAAGGTCTTCCTCTGATCACAATGTTTTGGAAAATGCGTCATCCTGGAAAGGATTGTTTATTTATTTTAAAGATTTATATCCTGACTTTGGAACATTTGGAACAAACAGAAGAAAAAGTGATGAAAGATGATGGGATTGCACACACACACACCCTCCCATGCAGTTATTCCAATTCAGGCCTGTTGAAATCAATTGGTTTAAACTTGAGTAACTCTGCATAGGACTGCACTGCATTGAAGCTGCAAACATGTTTCAGCAAAATTGGGATTATAATAAGGCAGGTGGTACAAGAAAGTTATGCTGGATAAAACAAACTGCTTTCATAAAGCAAGCCAGTACATGTATCACAAGCACAGCTCAAACATGTAATTCAATTTCTTGCAATGAGTATTTTTGGATCAGGCAGGTGTTGAGCAATAAAGCCAGGTGGACTGCCTCCCTCACAAACAGACAGTATCATTCACCTCAAATAAAGCTGCTGGCTCTGAATAAACTCCCATGGAGACAGAATTTTTTAGTTAATTTGCTTGGCTGTGGTATATTGACCAGAAGATTACCAATCGTTCAAATATCAACCTTGATAAAACAACACCCCCCCCCACACACATTCTAGTTTGAAAAAAGCAAAGAACATTCTGCAGGATTTGTCACACCCTGGACATTCTCTGTTTGAACTGCTGCCTTCGGGTAGAAGATATAGGACAATTAAAACAAGGACAAACAGATTAAAAAATAGTTTTTATTCGAGAGCTATTACTGTCTTAAATTGTGTATGATATTGGAATTTGGGTGACATTAGTGGTTTTAAGTTGCTATGTGAACCCTAGGGGAGTTATGAGATAGTTGTGAATGGTTGCATGAGTGTATGGATATTTTTGTAGATCACTGAAATGATTGCGTCTTAATTTCGTTGTACTATGTACAATGACAATAAAGTATATTACTATTACTACTATTACATTCTAGCATGTTTGAATTTGTGGCAGGATATCCCATAACACTAAGAAGATATGTGTTTCACACATGAGAACCATGTGTGATACTTATATTTTGTTTAATTATACACCACTCCCCTCCTTCGTGGGGACTCATGGTGTCGTTCTCCCCTCCTCCACCTTATCCTCACAACAACAACCTTGTGAGGTAGGTTAGGCTGAGAAATTGTCATGGGCCCAAGATCACCCAGTGAGCTTCCAAGAAAGAGCAGGTATTCATATCAGGTTCTCCCAGGTCCTAATCCAACACGCTAACTACTACACCGTGTTGCCTCTCTCTTCTGTGCCTAGGATCTGAGCAGCTGTTTTAGATCCATCCAAGGAATTGCACATTCCCACTGGATTACTGACTTTTCCCCTTTGAACATAGATCCCCCTTACATAGATTACAAATATTTTTGGAAGAGGACTGCATATAGAAAATGGAATCCCTAACTTGTCTCAGGCAATGGAACACGTAGCATGGTTCTTTAAATCCAGGCCTGTATATCTGACACACTGCTTCCTTAAGACATAGTTAAAAATGGGACTGCCTCATGTACTAAAAGAAAGAAGCTCCTCAAACAGCGCAATACAACTTTTTACTTAATGTTTAACCAGAATAAATGGATGTTAATATACTATTCTGAAGTTTTCTATAGTACAGATATGTTTCGTGTTTTGGATGGATGCATGCACATGTGTGTTTGTGTGTGTGTGTGTATGGGAGGGGGCAACTGGAATTCTGTTCTCTGTCCCCTCTGCCAACTTTTATGCATTTAAGGCTACTGAGAGCCACCACTGGCCCCCGATTAAGATTCCCTCTGAGTCCCTCTTTGACATTCAGAAGGGCACACACAAGGTACTATGTTAGAACAGATTGGCTGCTACTACCCCCCAGTATACCTTGTGTGACTCATGGCCCTGGAATTTTGCACCTCTAGACTTCTCCTCTTGCATTCAGCCAAAAATGTGACTAGAGCCCTCATATGTACAAACTGTACATATGTAAGCTCTCTCCGCATGATCAGAAACCGGAAAAGGGCAGGGGCCTTACATGTACACATTACGTGCATGCAGGCTCCATCGAGGTCTTTAGGTGAGGTTTGTGGGCAGGGCCTGCAGGTGCAATCCCATCCCTCTCTCCATGAAAGTATGTCTTGTATATAGCACTAATGATAATGGCAGCTGGACAAACACTTGTCAGAGATGCTCTAGACTGACCCTGCATTGAGCAGGGGGTTGGACTAGATGGCCTGTATGGCCCCTTCCAACTCTGTGATTCTATGATCCTGTGATTCTGTGTTTCTATAATGTTGCATAAATGGCCTGATGTTATTTGTAATAGCAAGCAATATTTCAGATTTGAAGAGACCTAAATGTCATACCAAACATACTGGTATTCAGCCAATTTGTGGCTTTTCTGTTTGCTAAGAGTAATTATTCACACAGCAGCTGCCTCTGTATATTAGTTCTACTTCATTGAATGTGGAATAGTTTAGCTTGCTTTGCTTGATTTCTTTAAGCCACAAGTTGTGGGGTTGCATTCTGAGGCATCATCTCAGAACATCTTGAGATATTGCTACTAGCCAAGAGTTAAAAGCAAAATGCGCTCACATTTAGATGAGGTATGAAGAAGTCATATAAAAGAAGCCATTGTAAAGGATTTTATGTTAAGAGCTTGTAATGATTCTGAATTCTAGAAAAAGCAACATAAACAATGAAAAATGAAATTAAATGTGGAAATGGGCCATGATGCAAAACCAAAGGTCTATAATTTTCTACAGTCTCTCAACATTTGTTCTCAGCATCATGAATACACATTCCACAACTGCCATTGCTTACCACATAGACACAGCTTCACTGCTTATATAAGATAAATATTGTAACTTAAAGCTGCCAAGTGTAGATGTACTCCACTAATTCTTCTGTCCGTACATGCTTCTAGAAGTCAATATGCACTATCGGTTCTCAGTGCCACTTAGACTGGAGAAGTCCATCTTCAAGCTTTGATTATCTCAGCCACTGTCTGCTCTTTGCTTAATTGCACCAGGCCCCAATTATGGTGACCTAAAATAAATAGCAAACTATGCAATCTGTCCGCAGCACACCTGTTCTTCCACAGAGATTCTGAAATTCTGTCTGATGCAAGATCACAAGATTTAATTCAGCTTTTCCACTTCAGGGTAAATCAATAAAACAGTTTGATTGTGATATAATATCAGGGATTTCTAAATGTCAAACAAAAATCTCATTCAATGTAGGTAGCATTTTTGTGTCCTTTCCCTCCACTTATCTTCACCCGAGAGAAGATTCACTTACAATGTACAGTTTTTAAGAATTGCTACAAACTGCCTGAGACACCAGCATCAGCTTAAGCAGAAAGGAGCGTCAAATGGAGCTGCCACAGCCTCGGCTCAAAAGGAATTATAGGGTTTGAAAGCATTACTTACCATTAAAGTGAAAAGCACAGCACCAGTCCTACAAGGAAACCAATCCATTGCATCTGAGATCTATTAAGTCCAAGGCAGGGGCTACAACACTCCAGTGGTATCCTTCGCCCCTTACGGGCAGTGGCTGTCAAAAGATACTCCGTAGATGTTCTTTAACTCAAGCATTAGATATTACCTCTGACTTCCTCGGTAGGAAGCACAGAAGATGCTGTATAACAGAGTGTGCTTCCCCACCCAAACGTCTGGGCAGGTCTCACTTGAAAAACTTGACAACATCATTATTGCTCCAAGGGAAAAGCTTCAGACACACCTTGATAGTTATTGCAATGAAACACTTTGTCGGGCACCAAAGAGAACAAGTTAGGGAGAGAATTTACTGGGAAACTACCAAATGAAATCTGAATTATACATCATACAGAAAGTTAATATTGTAATTCTATATCGTGATTCACAATAGAATTGTCAGTCTTCTCCTTATTTCCTGTTTTAAGAAGATGAAATACAAACACTGTGCAGAGACAGGCACTGAAGAAAGTATCCCCCCTCCTATGCGCTTTCTGATACAAACTCACACCTGCCAGGCATACCAATTGCCCATTAATTTTAGTAGCCGAGAAGCTACTAAACACATATCAGTGAATGCATGCTGAAGTGAAGGGAACTCCGCTGGCTTGTGGAGAAGCACCACAGCTCACCCATGGTGAGTTACTGGATCAGAGTGGATTTTTCCAAGTCAAACGTTTCTTATAAAAGGTCCAAACCATCCCTATAGAATAGAATAAACAACAATTAAATGTTGTCGGAGGCTTTTGAATTAAATGCATTATTTCCATAGTAAGTTAAAAATAATCATCTGAAACATATATTCAGCTGAAGTAAAAGAAACAGATGTAACTAGCAGAAAAGTTATCCTTGGCAAGTTGGACAGAAAACAACATGACAAGTTTTCTTTCTAACAGATGTCTCATTGTGCACCAATGAAGACATATTGTGAAAATCACTTTAGGCCAGGCTGTGGATGGCTATCGCTGCAATTCTAAACAGAGTTCCAACCTCCTAAACCTACTGACTTCAACAGGCTTAAAAGGGTGTAACTCAATTTAGAAATGCGCTGTTACAATGTGAAGGAAAACTCAGTGAATTTCTCATTGCTTTATTGTAGCCTTCTTAGGATGTACTTTTATTCAAATAACAATGTCCCTGAGTGCGGAGGTTTGATTTATTTACTGATATGTGTTTATTTACTGGCTTCATAAGCCACAGCAGAATGAGCAATAAATAGGACTTAGTAAATCTGTGCTTGCATGGCTGCATCCAGGAGCCAAGCAGAATGTGCTCTGCTTCCTTCCTTGGTGGTGCTGAGGACCTTTGTAGGAGGGTGAGGCTGTAGGGGAGGGGCTGTGGCTCAGTGGCTCCTCAGCATCTGCAGTTAAAAGGATTAGACAGTAGGTGATGTGAAAGACCTCAGCCTGAGACCCTGGAGAGCTGCTGCCAATCTGAGTAGACAATACTGACATTTGTCTGATTCAGTACAAGGCAGCTTTGTGTCTATTCATGAGTGTATTCAGAGGCTAAGAAAGGTCATCCCTGATTAGTACTCGGATAGGAGACCACCTAGAAGGTCTAGGACTGCTACGCAGAGGCAGGCAATGGCCACCTACGAAAAGTCTCTTGCCTTGAAAACCCTCTGGCGTTGCTACAAGTCGGCTGCAAGCTGATGACAGAAAAACTGAGAATATGCTAAATATTTGCAATTTGATTAATTTTTTAATTTATTTCTTTCAAAAAACGCACACAGAAAAAAAGAACAACATGGGGGGGCATCAATCTCCAGCAACTAAGTAGAATTTTTAAAAAAGAAGAGAAGAGAAAAGGCAGGGCTATTTTGGGGCAGGAACGCACAGGAACAAAGTTCCTGCTGGCTTCAGAGTTGGCCACACCCACTACAGCCAAAACCTCTGCATGCGTGGCTACAGAGGGAAGGCCTGGAGACTGCCCCCCCCCCGGGTGACTCCAAGGCGGGCGGGCCAGGGGGCCCCCTGGAAGGATCGGGGAGGAATTTAAATGCCTCCCCGTGCCTTCCCTGTGGGGCCTGTCCAAGGACCAGGTTGCGGGTGCCCAGGCAAGCCAAGGGAAGGCAGTTTAAACTGCCTTCCCTTCCCTTCAAGGGGGGACTTGCCCAGGCGAGCCAAGGGAAGGCATGGGGGTGTGGCCTAATATGCTAATGAGCTGTGCTATCAGGGGTGTGGCCTATTATGCTAATGGATTTCTGCTGTTGGGTATGGCCTATTGTGCTAATGAGTTCCTGCTGTTTTTTTCTACAAAAAAAGCCCTGAGAAAAGGTATATGTAAAATAGAGACAAAAGTATAACCGTGGTGGTAGATCTACACATTTCTATAAAAGGTTTCCAAATATCTAAAAATAAATCCATATGTTATTGTCATCTACATGCCATGCATTCAAATATTGATAGAGTTCTAAGGTTGTCAATCCATTGATTTTACCTAAGATACACATTTATCTTTCCAGGGTTGTAATATGAGCCTTTTAGCTGTAATAAGGGCATGGAAGGTCCATTTTCATGGACTATTGGTTAGCCTTCAAGAGATGGTCAGACAGTTTAAAAGTACATATATATCTTCATAAATCAATGAACATTCTAATAAAAAAATGATACAAGTAATAACTTCTTCTGAGAAAAACAAAATGACTGGACATGCCCAAAGCATATATTTAAGGAATGGGTCCTGTGAGTTACAATACCAGCAGTTAGATACTTTACTCAATCCTTTGCTAAAGTTACTGTGATGTCTAGTATATCCTAAATGTTTTTTGTTGCTGAATAAGTCACAATCACAGTATAAGATCCACAAACAGAGCAGTTATAAACTTTAAGGCCATATCCCATTGCTTTGGCAAAATCAGATGATCTAGCTCCTTATTCCATTCTTTTCAGAGACTCTGCATATCATATTTGTTAACCAATATCAAATATTTATAGACATATGTAGGATTTATAGACAAATGTAGGATTAATTCAATTAGAGTTTTCAGGAAGGGACTCTGAGACACTTAATGCCACAGAGCCACATTTAGATACCAATAGATACTGCAATTGTAAATATCAACAGAAGCTGACAAGTCATATCTAGACCCCAGCTGAGAAAATGATAAAACTGATCATCAGAGTTTATCAGCTGGTCCAGTGTCAAAATCCCCATATCAATCCAAGCCTTCCACAAGATTTATTCCCAGTTTTTAGGCGTGGATTTAACATGTGAAAATGTATCAAATTGATATTTTAGTGGCATTATGTACCATTGTTTTCCAGCTGCAGAAATTGCAGGAAAAATGGGATCCACTCTAGCATAAGTAGACCCTAATGCATTATGCTAACTATTGAGATTAAGCTATATATTTGCAATTTAATTTATAACAATAGATGGATATACAGGGAGCAGGGAGCAGTGGCGCAGGCGGTAAGTGAAGCCTGCTTTAACATCTGGTCGAACAGCTTCGGCTGTTCGAGCCCCACCGTGGCCGGGGTGAGCTCTCGGCCCTATGTCCCAGCTCCCGCCCACCCAGCAGCTCGAAAGCCCGTTAAAGGGTGATTAGACAAATGGGTACCTGCTATAGAGCGGGGGGGGGCACACGTCCCTTGTGTAGTGGCGGCAGTGGTGAGCGATGAGTGACGGCGGCGGAGAAGTATGGCAGCGGCTGGCGAGGCAAAAAGCAAGCGAAGGAGGCTGGACCAACAAGCGCGGAGGCGGAGTGTCGCAGCAGGCCGGAGCCTAGTCTGGACAGAGGCCACAGCGAGCATGTGTGGAAATGCGAGTGGCCCAGGCCCGGAAGAGGGAATCGCAGCAGCCAGAAAGCACAACTTCAAAGACCAGCGCCAGAGAGGACGCCGCCGGACTATCTCCCGCAAGAAAGACCCCATCGAAGATCCACTACAAAAAGGGGTGCCTGGTAGGCTTGTCACTTTCCCTATATGTATGTGGCCCTAGACTAGGATTTGTGTAAATTAAAACATGTAAGCCGCTCAGAGCCCTAAGGGGGTGAGCGGGATATAAACTGAAGGAATAAATAAATAAATAAATAAATACTTGATTTTGGGAGTCATGTGGGCAAAGTGAACAAGTCTGGATTACTAAAAAAGATAAACCATACAGCTCCCCTGCCCCCTCTGCAGTAGGATCAAGGAAACCAAGGAAAGACCCTCTTTTGTAAAATTTAAAAATATATTGTATATATTTTCTCTGTTGAATGTGTTGGGTGAATGTCAGACAGGAAAGGAACAACCACAGAAAGCAGTGCAAGAACATGCGTGCACAAAACATTTACAATGCAATTTAAAGCAATTTAGAATTTTAAAAAAGTAAATATTTTTTTCCGTTGGTCAGGTGGCAGATTGTAATTTGCAATCTAGATGTGACATGATTGGAGAAGTGACTTCAGATTACTTAGTTGTGATTTTGCCTTGGAAGAAATTCAACTAAAACCAGCAGTGCAAGGACTTGCAAAGATTTGCCGGGGGGGGGAGGGGGGAGAGATGCTATTTTCCCCTACCCTACTATTTCTTCTTTCGCTTTCTCGAAATCACCTACCGTGTCTTCCCTTTTCCTGCTTTGTTTGATACTTCCCACCTACCAGCCAATCTGCCCCCTTCTTCAGGTTTCTCTCCTCCCCCCCCCCCCCCCGGCAGCCTTTCCTGGGAAAACTCTGTTGGCCCAGTTACGCGGTGGGGAATCTCATTTTCTCCTGTGTCTGCTTCTGTGGCAGAATGGAGATTTGGATTTGGGTCTCCCAGATCCCAGTGTGAAACTCTAACCACTACATGACACTAAATTTTGTGGGGTGGCTGCTGCTGAACAGTAGCAAGCAGCCAGGCCTGGGTGAATCAGACAAGTTGCAAGTCATTCCATGGTTGCTGCTGAAAGGCCTCATGAGTCCTCCCTCAAGGCCAAAAATAGCCCTGGAAGGGGTCCTGCCACCTCCTCCTGCCTTTTACTGACAGACACCCAAGGCTGGAAGCCTGACAATACTGTTGAGGTTGCCTAAGAATCACCACTGAGGCATTTATTTCTTAAAGTTACAGGAACAGCTTCTATTGGGTGGTGGTGGTGGTAAACCTGTATGTGCGCGCACACACATACAATTTTAGATAGTTCTGCACATCTGAAGCCTTTTCAGGTTTGTAGAAAGATGGGTGTAACCATGTTTGTTCATAGTTCCAGTCTCTGGATTTAAGTATCCACACATGGGGCCACATTGAGAATTAGGTATATTGATGATTTGAACAGAAAGCGTCTCTTCATAGGATGCTAGCTTTTAAGTTTCAGAATGCAGAAAGCATTCTTGTAACAACAGTTCCCTCTCCCCACAGCCTACATCCTGTGTCACAACTTGTATGTAAGCACTGGATCTTGAGTAGAGAATACATAAGCATAGTTTTATGGATTTTTATGTATACACATGAAAGAAGGCTCAGTCTGTTTCTATTCATGTATCTTTTTATACAAATCCCACAATTCACAGATATGAGTGCCATTCATGAACCAAGGTACGTCTCTGTATTAGTTCCTGAGTATAAATGTAATAATGTGGCCCCTTGGGCAACTACATCTAAGTACAACTATGAAATACCTTTCTAAACATCTGCTTCATGTGTTTTATTTGCTACTTATTATTTTTTTAAAATTATGAACTACTTCTCCATGAGATGATCTTGTGAAAGTGTACTATTAAAAATAACTGACCTAGATAATGTGAATCTTCCATAGAATCACATTTAAAGTTCACTTGAACAAATACATAAACAGTTAGATGTTTGCATCCTGTGGAAATGCATGTAAGAAGTTAGTGGAACAGAATGTTCTTTGTATTTCCATTCCCTAAACAGCCTTCAGTTTATCCCCTAAAGCAGGGGTGTCAAACATGTGGCCTGGGGGCCGGATTAGGCTCTCGGAGGGCTTCTATCAGGTATGCAGTGGAACTGGTTGTCTTCTGCTTCTTCTTCCAGTTCTGCTGCTGCTGCTGCATCATCATAGGTTTGCAGCTTACAGATACATACCTGAACAGTATACTCAAGATTGCAACAGCACAAACATTTTGATGCAATAATTCAGAGCAAGAGGTGTCAGTTATCAGACACTATTAAATAAACAAAATATTGCAAGAGTACTATTGTTTTAGGCATGTTTTATTTTAAGTTAAATTAACGTTTGTGTTTGTGTCCTTTATAAAGTTTATATCTCCGCTACCTGGCATTACATTTTATGACACACACATGGTCTGGCCCAACAAGGTCTCATTTATGTCAGATTTGGCCCTCATAACAAATGAGTTTGACACCCCTGCCCTAAAGCTTCCCTGAGGATTGGCAGTAGGATTGCTCGGTCTGTCAGAAATGCTGGCAGGGGGATAGGGGGATGTTCCGGGAGCTGGAAGTGATGTCGCATGACATAATGCCAGTGACATTGAGGGCAAAACTCTGGTTTTGGGGCAAAATTCTATGGTAAAATTAGCCTCAAACATCACCAATGTGCCCACGTCACTTGCGGGTGATGTAGGCATGCCACGTTTATTTCCGGTGACATCACTGTTTGGGGGGAGAATTTCCTCCCACAGCCAGCTGGTCGGTGGCAGGCAGAAGCCCACAAAACCAGGGGATCCCCTACCTCCAAATGGGAAGTGGCAACCCTAATTGGGAGAGCCTTACAAACAAAATATACCATTTTATGAGGTGCTCCAGCAATGATAGTAAATCAGGCAAAATCTCCCTCTTCTTCTTCCTTTGACTGCTTGTATCAGTGGAAGTGAGAAAAAAGCCCCCCGAACAGTCATTCAGAAAAGACCCACAAGTATTCTTGCTTGGTTCTGAAGTGACTGGCTAATCCTATATGGCTAAAGAAAAGGAGGGCGAGGATGCGGCTTAGCTGCCATTTTGTTCCTTGTGCTGCTTCCATTTGAGTCTTCTCTACGCTTGACTAATACAACCTTTCCTAATTCTTCCTTCCTGCGAACTCTTTATATGCATTTATGACGCCCAGTCCTCTTTCCTCCATTTTTCTTTCCCTTTCTGACTGAGCCGCTCTAGGTATCTGTTTTCTTCTTTCCTGAAGAACTCTGGCTGTCCCACCCTGCCATAGTATAATATTTTGGCTGCTAGCTCAGCCCAGGAACCTGAGGGAAGGGTCAAGAGCCCCCTCTAACTTAAACTTATCTGGCACTCAGGGTATTTTGAAATTCCAAATTAACAAAATATTTTATTCAACATAGAGGGGAAAGGTCAGATGAAATCAGGGGTATAATTTCAGAGGTAACTCAGTATAGAACTCTGAAGTAAATCAGTATATGCACAGATGTTAGTTCATATGTTTCAGTCTATTCAGGCTTTTCCCCATGACTTAGGATCTTTAAGATGAGAGGCTTTTGTTCCAGTGTTTCCCAAACACTCCAGTACACTTTCTTTGATCATTTACTGACTCTTTTGGTTTCCAGAAGGCTGGTACATTCTATCCAGGACTCAAACCCCTTCTCTAAACACACCAGTACTCTTCTTGAGTTTTAATTGACTCTTAAGATTTCACAAGGCAGTTTCTAACCACACCAGACCAGCGATTTCTCAACTCTTCAGAGCTATCTCCCTGTTTTGACTGAGTAGGGAAATTTCTTCTCTCACTAGATCTATCCCCTTTTCTTGGCCCGAATGGGAGTCTTCTCCTAACTACCCATTATTCTTGCCAACTTTCCCCAATTCTCCATCTGTGTTAAACTGCTCTCAGTCAAGGCTGAATTAACCTTTCACAGTCCTTTACCTGTTTACATAGCAGTTCTAAGCTTTTTAAAAATGCAATCTGTCACAGCATTTTTCATTTTGATCCCACCAACATAATGCATTGGCTCCTGCCTAAAATCTCTGCATGTACATGGAGAGCAATTTTAACTGATTCCCCCCCTCCCATGACAGACATCTGATTCTCTTATCCTTAGAGCACCCCCATCCCCCAGAAGTGACATTCCAGAGGGTATTCCACTCTGCAGTGGGAGGGGGGAGGAAGGGAAGTCATTATTCTGTTGACAGAAATCCCTTTGCCCACAGAAATTGTAGATACAATCTAAACCCTAATATCCAGATGAGACAATGCATCTCACACTGTCCTCTTAAGGAAATTGCCACCTGCCACTTTTCTCAGTGGCTGAAGTCCCCTAGTGGAATTTTTTATGAATTTGGCATACAACTTTGGTTCATTCATGCATCTTTCAGTTCTGTGACTTCTCTTGTCAAATGCAACAATTTCTTCACTAGTCTTTTTAGAGACTGTGCCATATGTTCTGCATATTTTCTGTAAATGATCTTCCCCTCCCTTTTCTTCCCGTCTCTTTTATCCCAAGGTCTAGACTGCAGATAAGCAAGCACAGTGTCTCCAGTCCAGCAAAATTGGCTATGACTAAGCAGGTGAAGACAATGGAAATTGAATGGGTCCTTCCCTTTTCTCACCTTGACCTCCTTTCCTTTACCTATTGTGAGGATCATTTGTCTTGCAAGCTACTTTGACCACACCCTCAAAACTCCTTTCCATTCACAGTCTCCCCTTCCCGTTCACATCCTGCACAAACTTTGCATCCTCACCCATGTGTTTCTTCATGGAGGCATGCTCTCACTGCCTTTTTTTCATCTGCCTCTCTTGGTTGCATTCTTTAGACCACAACTCCTCTTAACTGGCATTTCCTTTTCAGAATAGTTTTGTAGACTTCTTTGCAACACACCCTATAATTTTGTTTATCTCATGGTCAAAGTGTTGTTTTCTTGATTAAGTCATCTTCCTGGAGCTGTTATGCAGCCCATGAGGTACCCACGCAGTATAATATCTGTATGGTACCTGGGTGAATCTCCTCGGAAAGCAGTTAGCAGTTCCATGGGGAGAAGGACAACTTCCAATAGAAAACCAGTACAAGGAACTCCCTACCTTAGTGTCAGAACCCAGATACATTTTGATACACCATTGCAATTGCTGGTATATCTATAGAAAAATCCTCAGATCTCTAGTTTGACACTCACAGAGTCCATACAGATGAGAACACATTTTATTATACAATTGTACCTGATGAGTGATAAATGTGTTCTTATACCTGAACAAATAAGATTTCCAATCTATCATGGGGTAAGATAACTTGTTGTTGTTGTTGTTCACTCGCACAGTTGAGTCCGACTCTTTGCGACCCCATGGACCACATCACGCCAGTCCCTCCTGTCATGCTCCAGAGTTTGCTTAATTTCATGTTTGTTGCCTCAATAACACTGTCTAACCATCTCATACTTTGCCATCCCCTTCTTCTTTGACCTTCAATCTTTCCCAGCATCAGGATCTTCTCCAGTGAGTGCTCCCTTCTCATTTGGTGGCCAAAGTATTTGCCTCAGCTTCAGTATGTGGCCTTCCAGGGAACAGTCAGGGTTGATTTCTTTTAGGATTGACTGATTTGATCTCCTTGCAGTCCAAGGGACTCTCAAGAGTCTTCTCCAGCACCATAATTCAAAAGAATGTATTCTTTGGCGCTCAGCCTTCCTTATAGCCCAACTCTCGCAGTCATACATTACTACTGGGAATACCATTGCTTTGACCATACGGACTTTTGTTGGCAGGGTGATGTCTCTACTTTTTATTATGCTATCTAGGTTTGCCATTGCTTTCCTCCCAAAGAGCAGGCATCTTTTAATTTCATGGCTGCAGTCACCGTCTGCAGTGATCTTGGATCCCAGGAACATGAAGTTTGTCACTGCTTCCAGGACTTCCCCTTCTATTTGCCAAGGCGTGATGGGGCCGGATGCCATGATCTTAGTTTTTTTGATGTTGAGTTTCAAGCCCACTTTTGCGCTCTCCTCTTTTACCCTGAGCAAGAGGCTCTTTAGATCTTCTTCACTTTCTGCCATTAGAGTGCTATTGTCTGCATATCTGAGGTTGTTGATGTTTTTCCCAGCAATCTTAATTCCGGCTTGTGATTCATCCAGGCCGGCTTTTTGCATGATGTACTCTGTATATAAATTAAATAAGCAAGGTGACAATATACATCCCTGTCATACTCCTTTTCCTATGCTAAACCAATCAGTTATTCCATATCCGGTTCTAACTGTCGCTTCTTGACCTTATACAGGTTTCTCGAGAGACATGTGAGTACTCCCATCTCTTTAAGGACTTGCCATAGTTTGTTGTGATCCACACAATCAAAGGCTTTAGCATAGTCAGTGAAGCAGAAGTAGATTACTCTCTTGCTTTCTCCATAATCCAGTGAATGTTGGCAATTTGATCTCTAGTTCCTCTACCTCTTCGAAACCCAGCTTGTACTTCTGGCAGTTCTCTATCCACGTACTGCTGAAGCCTAGCTTTCAGGATCTTTAGCATGACCTTGCTAGCGTGTGAAATGAGTGCAATAGTGCGATAGTTTGAACATTCCTTGGCATTGCCCTTCTTTGGGATTGGAATGTAAACTGACCTTTTCCAATCCTGTAGCTACTGCTGCATTTTCCAAATTTGCTGGCATATTGAGTGCAGCACTTTAACAGCATCATCTTTTAAGACTTTGAATAGCTCAGCTGGAATACCATCACCTCTGCTGACTTCGCATTCCAGGATGTCTGGCTCAATGTCAGGGATTGCACCATCGTGGTTGTCAAGGACATTGAGGTCCTTCTTGTATAGTTCTTCTGTGTATTCTTGCCATCTTTTCCTAATCTCTTCTGCTTCTGTTAGGTTCCTACCATTTTTGTCCTTTATCATGGCCCTTGGACTCAAACTTTATACTGGGGTAAGTTCTCTTGAAGATTAAATTTTCTCTTCAAGAAAATTGGAGAAATCAAGGGAATGTTCTGTGCACATTACCCTAGTATAAAGTTTGAGTCCAATAGCACCTTTAAAACCAACAAAGTTTTATTCAAGGTGTGAGCTTTCGTGTGCATGCACACTTTGTCAGACAATGACATCACACCTTGAATAAAACTTTGTTGGTCTTAAAGGTGCCATTGAACTCAAACTTTATTCTATTGCTTCAGACCAACACGGCTGCCCTTGATTTACCCCAGTATAGTTTGTTCATTAAGAGCCTCACAGTGTCTTCTTCTGGAAGCTCTTCAGGAATCCTCCATAGCATTCCTATACATTTTTCCCTGGAGCAGCATGACCTGCTACAGTTGTAAACATTTTCAGTCACACAGGGTTAGTTCACTGCACAAGGGAAGTATGAATTCAGAAAACCTTAGCAATATGTTTAGATTAGTGGACTGTGTGTCTAGCAAGCTTCTTAGCACCCAGACCCAAGCTTATCAGTAGTGTGGGTGGTTAAGAGTACAATGCACTCAATGTTGGTCTAGTTTTGAGAAAATGAGGATTGCTGGGCAAGAGATCTGAAGTCTGAGTCACACTGAAAAGTTGTCTGACTTGCTTTAGAACTAGGGAGTGGCATATGTATGTCACACTATCCCCATAGCAACCTCCTGCAGTACTTCAAAATATCTACTAAATGAAGACAGGAAATGAGGTGGCTACTTGTATGGAAGCAAAAGGCGAAGCTACCGAAGACAGGTGGAAGCAAAAGGCGAAGCTACCGAAGACAGGTTTCATTAGCAGGGCAGAGAGATTTCAGTAGAAAATCAAAATTCACAGTAAAAGCTTTCACAGTAAGGGTCAAAGGGTTCCTCTTGGATGTAGTAAAATAATGTATTTTGAGAGCATTTGTTGGCTTCAGGAGCCCAAGATATGTGCTCCTGAGAAACACTCATATTAGTTTGAAAGATGGAGGATGGGTTATCCTCTGCCCTCCCTCATTGGCCCCCATGACAGAAATCCAGATTCAGGAGCTGTTTCTACAGGCCTAATGAAGTTAAACTGTTACATCTGTCGAGAAAGTGCAGCCCCCTCTTCTAGGAAGATATGCAGCTAGGGATAGGGGGCAGAGTTGCAATGCTACCGGAGTGTGTGTATGTGCGCGCGCACAGGAACATGGGGGGCATCTGACAGGAACAGAGTGACATCATTTCCTGCAATAACCCAGAAGTCACGTCACACCTCTGTAAACCATACAGTTTCTAGTGATTCCTAGATCACAGTGGGAAACAGGAGTTGAGGGTGGGGGATTACCTGCCTCCATCTGGGGGCTGGCAACCTTGCTAGGGGTGTCAGTAGCCGGAAACTATTCCCATGCAGAGCAGCAGGAACATAAGAACATAAGTAGAGCCTGCTGTATCATACCACTATTCCATCTAATTCAGCTATTTCCCAATGGTCCTGGGTTCTACTATTATTTATTTAAAACATTTCTATGCCACATTTCTACTCAGTTCAGGGTCCCAAGAGAGGGAGGGTTGAGATACAGAGAGAGGAAAAATGAAAAGGGTAACTCAATCAGATTTTGAGAGTATACATAAACTCCTCACAGAATTAGATGGTTGTTTAAGAAATTACTTCATGTGGCACTGGAAAACACTGGTTGCTCTCAGATGTTAATAAATATTGCAAATTACTTTATGTGGGTTTTCTCACAGAAGTGTTGTGCTAGCAGGTATGTAACTTGCAAATACAGAAGAACAAATGTTAAGTTTGATTTACAATTACAATTGAATTATTGCACTAGTCTTGAATGACTTGAAGCCACTTTCCAGCAGCTGTTTGGTCGCAGTTAGTTCTGTTCTGTATTTATAATTTGAATGTGCTGAAAAATAGTCTTTGTATCTAGGTAAGGCATTTGAATGTAATAAATTCCTGGTACTAATTAAGTTAAAAAAGCCTTCTCATGATTTTAAGAAAAACTGGGATTATTCAGAAGGACAAACTGCAGTTTATTTGCATGACTTTAATTAAAAGGATTGCAGTACTAAACATATCTGGTTGATCACAGTTATTATCTGCCATTATTAAATCTACATATAATATATGGAACATAAATTGTATATATTGAGCAACTTCCTTTGCCTCTAAGCCCTTTTTGCTCTTTCTGGAAGTAATCTTAATTTTCCTCAAACATTTATTAATGACTGTGTAGTTAAGAATAGGTAGGTAGACAGTTGCTCAAGATTTTTTATTTTTAAAAGAGAGATCTTTTTTTGCTCATTAATTTTATGTCCCTTGTTTTTATTTTGTTTTTGTTTTTTATGGGTCTGGCATGGACCTCTTTACTGGGAAGAAGCTGTAATTGGTAAGAATTTCTTTCACAGCTCTTATACAAGTAGATGTGCCCTTCTGCTGTGGAAGTGGTTTTGGATTCAACCCAATAAGAAGTGATAATACAGAGGTAATTGTCTACCAGTGTAGTGTTGTTTTTAGAAATGATTTAGAAAAGTGGGAGTATATTAAACTGGGTATTTTACTGACATGGCAGACTCCCCCTTACAGTGTGTATGTCCTTAAAAAGAGATTAATTCATCATAGCTGTCATTCAGCTGATGCTACTTGATCAAATTCACTACTGTTGACATTTAAGGGATATTTCCTTGCTTGTTATATTAATTCACATTTTATATCATGACATTCATCCGTATTTTATACCATGTTCAGTCTCTTCTTGAGAAGAACAGTTTCCATTATGAGCAAAGCTATGGGGCATAGTGATGGTGGTGAGATTAGTGTCTAATAATGTGCCAAATATGTCTTGTAGTGAACAAAGGACTAAGTCTTGTAGTGAAAAGTACAACAGAAAGCTTCCTGTCAGCATAGGTTTAACGTGATCTGATGTACAAAGTCAGACTGCAAAAAACATTCCCAATGTTGCTGGACCTTCCTGTAGAAGGGTAGTTCTTCATTATGGTCAGCAACGAGGGAAGACTGGGTCAAGCCTTTGCCTCTTCCTTTTATTTCAATTTTTCATTTGCCCTTGTTGCACCCTGGTGAGCTGTCTATGAGTGTGTACAGCTACATTATTACAGTTGTGACAGACCTTCTCATTTGGTCATTCAGATGGGTGGGGATTCTTTATGATATGGCCCACAGGTTTCAGGGACAAGCCCTGCCTTGATGAATACCTTAACTGGGATGGGTTCCTATTGCCAAGTCCAATTATCAGGATGCAATTACTGGGATTAAGTGCGAAAATTCAAAACCTGTAGAAGCACCTAGTATGTTTGGTACCAGTGACACATTTACTCCCTTATAAACAAAATTCTAACTAGCATTTGCATTGTCTGTACACACAGAATATCATAGTATTTATACATAGTTTGCATTCTTATTGACCTGATGCAGGCTACTTATGCATGAAACTTTCTGCTTAAATTAACACCATGCTTGCTGCTCATAAGCAGAAACTGATTGTTCAAGTGAGCTGTTCAGAAGCCTTTGAAGTGTCTGAGTGTATGATAAACACAAGAACATAAGATCAAACCAGTGGTTCATCTAGTCCAGCATCCTGTCTCCCGCAGTGGCCAACCAGTTCCTCTGGAGGTCCAGCAACAGGGCATAGAGGCTGAGGTCTTTCCCTGATGTTGCCTCCTAGCATGCTATTTAGAGCTCTACTGCCTCTGAATGTGGAGGTTCACTTTAGTCACCATGGCTAGTAGCCACTGAAACGTATCCCCTTTTAAAGCAGTCTATGCCTGTTGGACATCACTATATCCTCTGGCAGCGAATTCCACATTTTAATCACTTGTTACATAAAGAAGTATTTCCTTATGTGTATCCTGAATCTATTGCCCATCAGCTTCATCCTACTTTCTAACATGATTACATACAGCAAACATGACCTCCCACTTGGCTGATTCCGATACTTCATATTTTAAAAGGTGCATAATAAAAATGAAAACAAACAAACATAGTTTGAGGCTTTTGAGTTGAGATTTGCTATATAGGTATGCCTTTGTCATCTGCCCATGTACCCAGCTATTGGCAAGTTCTTGCAATCACCTCTCAGACTGATGCCATTAATGGCAAGAGCAAAAAGCAGGCAACGTATTCTGTACAATGCCATTCAACTCAAGGATGCTTCTGACTTCACAAGCAAAAAAAAGGAGATGAACTGCAAACAATTCTGCCAGTTTAATGATCTGAATCACTGTAATCCTGGAAGACTGCTTCTTCTCAAGTAAGTGAGATGATTTAGTTCATGTACTGGGCAAACAGCAATTACAAGTTGCAATGACCAAGCAGCTACTGTGCAAGCACAAAACTGCATGAGATGGTGCTATGCCTGAGACTCACTGCACCAGAAAACATCAAAGCAATCTGATCAAGAACATTTATCTGGTGATCGTGTGTAAAGTTCTCAGCATGCCTAATGCAGACGTAATGCTGAGGATCTCTTAATTGCATTTAGGAGACCAAGTGTGGGCCAAAGGATGGGGTGCTTCTTCCCCTTCCAGGGCTACTGACAGGTGAGGAGGAGGAGACAAAATTCTTGGGGCCCTGAAGGTATGCGGGGAGCTCAGAGTGAACATTTGCCTGGGGATCTCTGATGGTACTTGACAACCTTGTCCTTCTCGAGCAAATTTCATGCTTTTACCTCATATTGGCAGTCCATTTAATCCTAAACAGGCACCTTCTTAATCAGGATTTTCTAACTAGTTCAAACCCTGAATTAAAAACAAACAAACACCCTGACTAATGTTACACTGGGCTGGGGGAAGTAACACATGATCAATTGTTGTCCAGCAAGGAGCTTTGTGCGCTCTTATGGACATAAATGGACTGTGTATAAAATGTGCAATAGGGACTCTGGTGTAAGGTGACCAGTTTGTGATGCCAGACACACGCCAGCAGTAGCCTGAGACTACGTGCCCATGGTTTACGAGGTCACCCCGTTCCCAGATGTATCCCTACACACATGAAGCACTCCAAAACAGCCATCTGCCATTGCGGTTTAAATCGCGGACTCCCAATGCCATTAGAGGAGTCCTTCTTCATCACACAGACAGGCAACTCCCCCCCCACCTTCTCCGCACAGAAGGCACAAAATACTCTTTCCTGCCTTTCGCTTGACAAAGTACTGGGCCTTAATCCTCTCGAGGAAATGACAGCTAGCTGAGGAAATGGACTTCAATAACAATAGGCGCTAGCCGATGAGTCATCCCCACCCTCGAGGTGTCTCAGTAACAGACTTAGAGTTTAATATTGACCAACCCTTTAAGCCCCCCATTCCCATTGGTGACGTGACTGTTTGGAATGGATCACAAGGGGTTGTCTCAAGGGAGATGGCCAGCAAAGCCCTTCCCCCAGAGCCCCCATACAAAAGTGGGCACCCAGCAATGTGCTCTCTCTCTCTCTTTTGCCCTCTCTAAACCCCTCTCTTGCTCTTTAAACTTACCCTGCCTCTAAGACTCTTGGACTGCAGCCAAAGTCTCCATGTGTTTCTGACTGGTTCAGAACACAATTCCTATTTCTTATTAGCCTCCCCTATTTTTCCATTTGGATGCATCATAACACTGGACAGGTAACTATTGCCCCTCAACGATATCCTGCTCATGCAAACGTCTCTTGATTTTTCTATCTAATTTTCTTAGAAGCTGTATAACTGTGTATGTGCTTGTGTATTGTTTGCTTGTGAAAAATCTACAGTAAAGGAATCATTTTATATTGGAAAGCAGCCTCCGTGTCTATTTCTGGTGCTTCTGGAAGAAGCGGGACCCCTGTGTATAAACGTGTTTGTTCCCTTATTTCCTATTGCTATTTTATAATATCTCATATTCCCCAATATTGATAACAACTCAGAGCAATCAGGCTAACACATGATCCCACGAGGTCTTCTTTTATGTTTTGGGTTATGAGATCTGCATTATTATGACTGCATGGGCTCAGATTATTTGTTCATTGTCTTAATTGTTATTTTAGCAGTATATACAACAAATAGACAAGATTTTACTTTTATGATGTTGAAAGGAAAAACAAAATATATCCGCTGAGATATTCCATTGAACCCTATTCTTAACCACATCACTTGGAAGTCATTTGATTTCCACAAAACCTACTTTCACATAAGAGATTAGATCCTGTGATTCTTTTCTGCTAACAGTGGAACTTTCCTCTAGTACAATGAGCCTTCCTGTTGGAGCCAACTCTGACATGTTCTGCAAGTCTTCTTGTGCTTGTGTAATGCTCTACCAACAGCAGAATGAAATCACAGAACTGAACCTGATGTGTTTAGGAATCAAATGAGACATTATAGTAAGAGATCTGGGATCATGGTGGCAATTCTAAAAACACCTTCCTAGGAGTAAGCCCCATTGAATAACATGGGATTTACTTCTAAGGAGAGACCTGAATTAGGATTGTTTGTGAGATTTCCTAAACTTTTCAGTTGTTAAAAGAATCTGTGTAAGGCTACAAATCCTATCAGTGCTGCAGTACAAATCCTATCAGTGCTGCAGAAATTCCCCTCTGCATTGCAGTGGCTTTCACTTTCTTTGATCATCAGATTTTATGGTACCCTCTACACTGCATGTGGCTTTCATTTTCTTTGATCATTGGATTTTATGATGCCTTCTGCATAGATTTATGGCTGTACAGGGGTGACTTTGCAGTCAGTATGGCATTGCCCCAGGGTATTTGAATGTGGTTTTGAGCTGCACCTTTTCCTCACTGTTGAGAAAACGTGGAGTGAATGCTAGATGCAGAATCGTCCAATGTTTTATGACAATACCAGACAACATTATCAAACAATCTTATAACACTGGACAGGTAACTATTGCCCCTCAACGATATCCTGCTCATGCAAACGTCTCTTGATTTTTCTATCTAATTTTCTTAGAAGCTGTATAACTGTGTATGTGCTTGTGTATTGTTTGCTTGTGAAAAATCTACAGTAAAGGAATCATTTTATATTGGAAAGCAGCCTCCGTGTCTATTTCTGGTGCTTCTGGAAGAAGCGGGACCCCTGTGTATAAACGTGTTTGTTCCCTTATTTCCTATTGCTATTTTATAATATCTCATATTCCCCAATATTGATAACAACTCAGAGCAATCAGGCTAACACATGATCCCACGAGGTCTTCTTTTATGTTTTGGGTTATGAGATCTGCATTATTATGACTGCATGGGCTCAGATTATTTGTTCATTGTCTTAATTGTTATTTTAGCAGTATATACAACAAATAGACAAGATTTTACTTTTATGATGTTGAAAGGAAAAACAAAATATATCCGCTGAGATATTCCATTGAACCCTATTCTTAACCACATCACTTGGAAGTCATTTGATTTCCACAAAACCTACTTTCACATAAGAGATTAGATCCTGTGATTCTTTTCTGCTAACAGTGGAACTTTCCTCTAGTACAATGAGCCTTCCTGTTGGAGCCAACTCTGACATGTTCTGCAAGTCTTCTTGTGCTTGTGTAATGCTCTACCAACAGCAGAATGAAATCACAGAACTGAACCTGATGTGTTTAGGAATCAAATGAGACATTATAGTAAGAGATCTGGGATCATGGTGGCAATTCTAAAAACACCTTCCTAGGAGTAAGCCCCATTGAATAACATGGGATTTACTTCTAAGGAGAGACCTGAATTAGGATTGTTTGTGAGATTTCCTAAACTTTTCAGTTGTTAAAAGAATCTGTGTAAGGCTACAAATCCTATCAGTGCTGCAGTACTGTGTGTTTCTTTTGATGTGTCAACCCTTCCTGCCTTACATTTTCCTATTTGAATAATGGGCAATTCTGCATTGGCTTTTCCCTCCATTGCTTTAGGAAACCCACATTGGAACAGAAATTCCCCTCTGCATTGCACGTGGCTTTCACTTTCTTTGATCATCGGATTTTATGGTACCCTCTACACTGCATGTGGCTTTCATTTTCTTTGATCATTGGATTTTATGATGCCTTCTGCATAGATTTATGGCTGTACAGGGGTGACTTTGCAGTCAGTATGGCATTGCCCCAGGGTATTTGAATGTGGTTTTGAGCTGCACCTTTTCCTCACTGTTGAGAAAACGTGGAGTGAATGCTAGATGCAGAATCGTCCAATGTTTTATGACAATACCAGACAACATTATCAAACAATCTTTATTTGTATTTGTAATCCGTTAATCTGGCAAAACCTCCCATATCATTATAATATTTGTAATTCTTAAAGTTATATTTACAGACATCTGAAGCTTTTTTGTATTGTTATGCTTGGGTTACAGCTAGTTGGCCATAGAGATAAAATCTATGTGTAGACAGGAGGACTAATCTTTCTGTCATAAACCTCATAAAGACTTCACTAAATTATTACCCAAGAAGTGTAAAGTAACATGTTATTATCTGTTTGAGATAAGAAAGGATTTCCTGCCCTTAAAGTCAAAGCAAACAAGTTAATGTTACTTTCAACGTTACTTCTAAAGTTACTTTTGCTATCCATTGTTCAAACATACTTCCTATGAAAATAATAGCATCAATATATAAACAATGGAAAAACTACTACTGTGATTTAATTGAATCCTAATGGGAATACTTTGTCTTAACTTGGGGCATTTCTGCACAGTTATCTGTCCCATGTTCAATGCTTTTGGAAATTGTTGTCCCCCCCCCCTTCCCCACAGCATCAAGCTGCATTTGTGCACCTCCCAGGTTTCCCTGACTTTTCTCTATTCTTTCTCTTATCTGCTTTGCTTCAAAACTTTGGGAATGATAACAGTAAAGCCTGGATTTTCCCACCCACATAACAGCCATTTCCCCTGACACTAAAGGGCCATAAACCTGTTTTGAGAGGGTCATTTGTCTGTGGTGTGTTTGAATTTAATTAAAGATCTGAATATATTAAATGTTTGCTCAATAGACATGATGAAACTTATAATCTGCAATACTGGAATAAGGATATTTCCTTAGGTAGCACCTTATGCCTAACCGGTGGATGGGCTCAGGGCAGGTAACATGAGGTGTATATGGGAAGAGGCAGTCCAATCTCTTCTTCCTCCTCCCCCTTTCACTCAGGCACTTATGTATTTTTTTTTAAATGGCACTAGAATATCAATATATGAATATATTGCTGTAACAGGGTTCTGTGAATGTCCAGCTTTCATTTAAAACAAATCAAAGCTCCAGTTCCCTCCCTTTCAGAGATATAAAGAAAAAGGTATCATGTTGCAGTTGAAGAGGCTAGGAAAAAAAGCAAGCAAGTTGGGAGTTCTCAGAACCAGTTCCTCCTATTGTCACAACAATATATTAATATAACGATAGTCTAGAGCTTTTATTTTTTTTTAAAAAAAAACTTGTAAAAGCCCTGGTGCCTGGTGTTTCTGTGTGGGGACTTTGCTGAGGCACTGGGGCAGGGAAGCTGCAGGGAAAGCCCCACTGGAATTTTGCTTTACTTACAACTGAACCAGCAACAGGGAAACCACACAAGCTCCTCCCACCTTTGTGTTATTTTACCACTTAATATGGCTTTTCATGAAATTCAACTAAATGAGAAAATTGAAGACAACATCAGTTATCACATTATGGGAGCTACCAAATGATTGCTTCTGGAGTCCATGTAACCATGCTTCTGGCAATACCACATTGCCTTCTTTCCCCCCACTTTAGTTATACATAGACAACTTTCATTCATGGAGTCTTGAACTGCTGCATGATCACAGAAATCTTGAAGACTACATATACTACCAAGGTGGAAATGTTGGTTTCCACTGATGGAAATTCATGGAATCCTCATGCAAGCTATGGTTGCCCAAGAACCCAGCATTAGCTCCATATGCTTCCAGGACATACATACAAAACCTGCCATCTTGTTATTATCTATGAGAAGTGGCAAGTGAGGACAGGGTCATTAAGGCAGTAATGAGTCTTGGGAAAAGTCTAAACTAGGAGGTCGATTTGCTTACACTTGCTTTTAAGAAAATGCCATGCAATTTACCTTTAAAGGTAACTGATATATGAGATGTCCATTCTGTAAGCCAGAATTATGAACACTTCTATGAGGTCCCCATCCACTTCCCTTCCTCAGAGGCAAGATTTTAGTTCTTCTGTGTATTCTTGCCATCTTTTCCTAATCTCTTCTGCTTCTGTTAGGTCCCTACCGTTTTGTCCTTTATCATAGCATGGAACGCTCCCTTGATTTCTCCAATTTTCTTGAAGAGATCTCTAGTCCTTCCCATTCTATTGTTTTCTTCTATTACTTTGCACTGTTCATTCAGGAAGGCCACCTTATCTCTCCTTGCTGTTCTCTGGAAATCTGCATTCAGTTGGGTAAATCTTTCCTTTTCGCCTTTGCCTTTCGGTTTCCTTCTTTCCTCTGCTATTATCTTAAGCCATATGATTTGTGGCAGGTTCAGAAAGGGAAATCAAGACCTAAGAGTGTACATTGGAAAGATTATAGTTTTAATTCCATATTATAATTTAAGAAAGGGAAGATGTATCATCCAGCCTCCGCTTTAAAACATCCAGCGAAGGAGCATCCACCACCTCCTGAGGCAATCTGTTCCGCTGCTCAACCACTCTCACAGTTAGGAAGTTTCTCCTGATATTTAGCCGATATCAACTCCCTTGTAATTTCCACCCATTAGATCTAGTCTTGCAATCTGGAGCAAGAGAGAATAGATCTGCTCCATCTTCTACATGACAGCCTTTCAAATACTTGAAGACTGCAATCATGTCCCCTCTAAGCCTTCTCTTTCCCAGGCTAAACTTCCCCAACTCATTCAGCCATTCCTCATAAGACTTGGATTCCAAACCTCTCACCATCCTGGTTGCCGTTTTCTGAACACACTCAAGGTTGTCAACATCCTTTCTAAACTGTGGTGCCCAAAACTGGACACAGTACTCCAGGTGAGGCATGACCAGAGGTCATTTCGGGGGGGATCGCGGGGGATCGCAGTTCCCCCGGGTGAGGTATGGGGGGCGGAGCACATGATGAAGCCCCGCCCCCTGCTTCCGGCTGCCCTGCTTCCGGCCCTCATTCAGCCAGGAGGAGGCAGGAGAAGAGGGAGGGTAAGTTGCTTCCTCCCTGCCTCTCCCCACCCCTGCCTGCCTGGGGCCAGGGAGGGCCTTTGCAGGGCTTCCTTGCACTCCCGCCGGCCTTGCAGGTCCACCGCCGGGCCCCTCGTGGGGCTCGGCAGTGGAGCTGCAAGGCCGGCGGCAGCTAAGATTGCATTAGAAGAAGAAGAAGAAGAGATTGCATTTATACCCCGCCCTTCACTACCCAAATAGCTTTCTTCGCAGTCACATCACACTGCAGGCTCATGTTTAGCTTGTGATCAACCAGAACACCTAGATCCCTTTCACATGAGCTGCTGTCAAGTCAAGTCCCTCCCATTCTATATCTGCGTCCTTGATTTTTCATACCTAAGTGCAGGACTTTGCACTTACCTCTATTGAAATTCATTTTATTTGTCTCAGCCCAGCCTATCTAGATTATTTTGAATCCTGACTTCTCCAGAATTAGCAATCCCACACAGCTTCATGTCATCTGCAGATTTGATAAGCATCCCCTCTATCTCTTCCTCCAGGTCATTTATAAAAACATTGAACAACACCGGGCCCAGGACCGAGCCCTGTGGCACTCCACTTGAGACTTCCCTCCATGTAGCTGCAGAGCCATTTACGAGCACTCGTTGGGTATGATTTTTCAACCAACCATGAATCCATCCAACGGTTGCATGATCCAGCCCACATTTAACCAGCTTATCCTCAAGGGTATCATGAGAAACTTTGTCAAATGCTTTACTGAAATCTAAATTGGGTGATCCCTAAATTTAAACAATAGATAGATAGATAGATAGATAGATAGATAGATAGATAGATGATAGATAGATGATAGATAGATAGATAGATAGATAGATAGATAGATAGATAGATAGATGATAGATAGATGATGATAGATGACAGACAGACGGACGGACGGACGGACAGACAGACAGACAGACAGACAGATAGATGATAGATAGGAAGGATTAGAATAAATGACCATCCAGTCTCACAGTAAAAAAAATGTAAGTGCCTACATTGGACCATAATATAGTGTTGAGCTCCACCGTTATGTAGAATGGGAGTTCTCTTCTGCATTGACATTTTTGTCACTCATTTGTCCCTATTGCTTCAGCCTCCCCCCATGTGTTTTGCTCTCTCAGGGGGAGCAAAACACATGTGGAAAAGGGGGGGAACCCAAAGCAATAGGGACAAATGAGTGACAAAAATGACAATGCAGAAGAGCATGCAGCAGCCTCTTTGGAAGTAGTGGACACCCAGTGATTCAAGGGTAAAATGTCATGAATAATGCAGCCACATGAAAGCAGAACCAAGTTATAAAGGCTTAACATTTCTTATTCATGCTTAAAATAAACTGATGAGTCACAAAGAGAAAATGCGATGCTGAAGTCGTAAGCTACTATCTTGTCAACTTTTTAAAGGCTATCTTAGTATGCATATAATTAGGCAGTGAACAAACACCATGAAAGAAAGTAAGAAGAACAGAAAGACCTGCCATTACAGCTCAATGAGTCAAAAAATACACCCTCAGTTAAAATTCAACCACCCAGGAAACCAGTAAGTAGTTCACTGTTTCATATATGTATGGTAGAAATAATAGAGCCTATGGCCAGCTAATTTCAAAATCACCTTCTGGAAACCATGGAGACAGTTTAAAGCCCTGAAATTTCTTTGGCTTCTGTGGGTCATACTAGAAATTATGTGGGAGAACCATGATTAGGATTTCCCGCATATTTCCTGCACACACTTATCAACTCCATGCAGCCTCTTTAAATATTGGGGAAATCACTCTAATGAAGAGATTTTTATCCCTACTTTTATGCCATTTCCCCAGTGAAAATGCCTCCCCACTACGTGGAATTCACTCTAAAAGGGGGGGAAAGACAGGTGTGTCTAGTGTGAGCCTTTAGGGCAGGCGATGCCTCACATGTAATTCCGGAATAATTTTAAAAGATTCACACACCCCCTTTGCCAAATGCAGACACTGGGCAGCTTTTTTTGTTTTGTTTTGACGGAGAGGAGTGCATGTGAGGGAGAGGGGATCTTTAACCGTTTGCTCTGCTGCCGTTTTCCTGACGGGAAGGGCCACTGGGGGAAAAACATGGTAACATCTTTTGAAATATCTTTGGGTCCTGCTGTTTGGTTTATAGAATTTATTTATTTATTTTTCACATTTATATCCCGCCCTCCCCAGTGGGCTCAGGGCGGCTAACAAGGGCAGGGTAATTAACCGTGCCATAATTAAAAACATATAAAACATAATAAAAACATCCAACACTTAAAACAATGGTGCTCAGTCAATTACTAATCTCATACGTCCGGGATAGAATCAACACAGTTCCAGGTGGTACTCCCATGATATTTATGCCCAATGGCGACGGCTTATTGGATCTTCTTTATGTTAGAAACTCATGATAAAGATGTTATGAGGTTATTGTGGTTAGTCATTAAAGCTACCCAGAATGATCTAATTGAACTCCGTGAATGTTTTCTCTGCTATGAATTTGTTTTACATTTTAGACAAAAGATTTATTGTAAGTTCAAAGTTTTCTTTGAGAACTCTATTTTGCTTTTCCAGTTTCAAGTTTATCTTCTCTGGTTTCAAGATTATGTCCAAAGTTAAATGTTGATCATATATGAGTGTTATTAAATGCCATAAGTGGATTAGACTCATAGAAGGAACTGGCAGAACCCCTTCTTGCCCAAACTGCCTCCTGTTTGTCCCCAAAATGTTCTGTGAGGACTTGGGAAGCCAAGTAAACAAAACACACCACAAAGCAGGGTGCTGCTGATAAGGGGGAGGGGAGGGTGAAATCTCATTAAATAGCCTACTTCTTCCTCTTCAATTGGCAGCTTGCATCAGAGAAGATTATTAGGACAAACTGTGGTCTGTTTTGGGAAGAGAGAGGCAAGGAAAGACCATTCCTCCAGTTCCTCCCATAACCTCTAGTGCTGAATCTATCCCATTATTCTGTTGCCATGACTGTTCAGCCACCATTTCTTTAATGCTAACTTTAGATACTGATCATTCCTGAGTTTTTAAAAAAGGTGTCTCAGGGATGTTAGTTAACACATTTCTTTTTCCTTTCTTTTTATAAAACAATGCTTTCTTTTCTCTCACAGTCACTATTACTCATTTTTTTTTGCCATAAACCTGTTTTGAGAGGGTCATTTGTCTGTGGTGTGTTTGAATTTAATTAAAGATCTGAATATATTAAATGTTTGCTCAATAGACATGATGAAACTTATAATCTGCAATACTGGAATAAGGATATTTCCTTAGGTAGCACCTTATGCCTAAATGCTACAAACAATCATGTACTGTATCCTACTACTCTGCTCAGAAAAATGTGATGGTTTCCTTCAGCCTGAGGTGACTTCCTCCAGTTTAAATGGTTCTTGTGGAAAAATGCCTGCCACCCTAGAATCCACCCTGCTTGATTAATTGGAGCTACACTCTACACATGCTTCAGAGGTGACAATGCTAGTAAAGACTAGCAAAAGGCAAACTACAGGAGTCATCTCTCTCCCAAGCAGAGAGCACTCCAGTTCTTGGTTATGTATGCAGCTCTCGGACCAAAGTGGGGGCGTTTCCACACACTTGACTTATTACTGATTTTCTTGGCAGTCAGTCCACAAGCACTGGAATAGTATGGGCATAGTTCTTCCACATGTTTGCCCTCCCACTGAATTTTCACAGTTGTGAAATTCCTCATGTGCCTTAAATAATCAGGATTTTAAAGGAAGGATGCTGGCTTCATCGGTGGTATCACTGGTGGTGTCTGAAAAGTACTAGGTTCGCCGCATGGAGGACTCGGACGACAACATGCGGTTGCACACGTTTATTGTACTTAACACAAGACTAACTGTAACGGCTCGACAGGGCCAACTATATACATATCCACCCAGCACCCCCTATTCCCATTGGAGGGTTTGAATGTCCCGCCAAGTGGCTATTGGTTGGGGCTGGGGAAAACTAGGATCCAAAGTTTCCTTTGTTCCAGGAGCCAAGCTCCTGCATGTGCTGCGGACCCCTGGTGGCGGTCCACGTACATAACACCCCTCCTCCATAGTTCAGACTCTTCCTAAGTAACGTAGTCTTGTAAGTAAGCAGGGGGCCGACGCTCCTGTAGGGAACACCTGTGGGCCAGCACTGGTTCCCCAACCCCCAGTTCCGGCTGGCTAGCTGGCCCCAGGGGTTGTTGGGCAAGTTGTGGTGTCGGCTGTTGGGCTGGTGGCTTGATTGCTTCTGGGAGAGTTCTGCTCAGCGTGGCCTCCTCGCTGGTCTGGGGCCCCATGACCAAGGGGCCGACTTATCCAGCAGCGGTGAAGGGGCTCAGCAACCGCAGCCTTGTGTGGCAGAAAGGCATGGTAAAAGTTTATTAGTCCCAAGAATGCCTGTAGTTCCTCTTTGCATGTAGGGGTGGGATTCACCCCCGTTATGATTGCCAACCCACCAACGTCGATTTGCACATAGTTACGCTCCGTGGCCGTTAAAGTTCATGAGTAGTAGGCTACGGGAACCTCACAGCCATCAGGAAGGACGTGGCCGAGCACAGCACTGACACCGTAGGGAGAGGCGTCGCAAGCAAGGACAACTGGGACAAGTATGTCATTAGAAATTAAAAGCGCCTTCACCCCTCTGAACGCTGCCACCTCCCTCGGGCCCCATGACCAAGGGGCCGACTTATCCAGCAGCGGTGAAGGGGCTCAGCAACCGCAGCCTTGTGTGGCAGAAAGGCATGGTAAAAGTTTATTAGTCCCAAGAATGCCTGTAGTTCCTCTTTGCATGTAGGGGTGGGAGCCTCCACGATGGCCTTCACCTTGTCCTTCGCCGGATGAAGGCCGGTAGCATCTACCCTGAACCCCAGAAAGTCCACCTCCGAAACGCCAAGGAGGCACTTCTCCCATTTCACTTTGAGGCCAGCCGAGTCAAAGCGTTGCAGGACGGCGCGGAGGCGGGAGGCGAAGTCATTGGGGGATGCCGCGGTAATCAAGATATCGTCGAAAAACGGCGTCACTCCAGGAATCCCTTTTAACAAGGAGTCCATTAGTTGTTAAAAAATCCCTGGGGCTACGCTCACGCCAAATTGTAGCCTCTTTACCTTAAAGACCCCCCTGTGGGTGACTATGGTCTGCGCCGTGGCCTTGTCGGCCGGTAGCTGTTGATAAGCTTGCACCAGGTCTAGTTTCCCGAAGATCTTAGCTCCAGCTAATGAGGCCAGAACATGACTAACAACTGGGACCAGGTATGAGTGGTTGTGGAGGGCCTTATTAATTGTGCATTTGTAGTCTGCAGAGATGCAGACTTCACCGTTTGGCTTGAGGGGGGTCACGATGGGCATTTCCCAGATAGCTTGTGGAACTGGCTCCAGAACCCCTTGCGTCCCATTTCACTTTGAGGCCAGCCGAGTCAAAGCGTTGCAGGACGTTGCGCCACCAAGCAGTCCAGCTCCGCATCAATTTTTGGCCATATGTCGAGTGGAGCTGTGCAGAACTGCATATGGATAGGAGCCACCAGGGGGTCTAACTGTAAAGAGACTGGGGGGCCCTTGTAGCAACCTAAAGCCCCATCGAAAACAGCTGGGAACTCCCCACAAATCTCAGAAAAATCCCGCAGACCACATTTAAGTACTCCCCCGACCCCCACCGTGATGCCCAGCGGTGCAAACCAGGCCTGGCCCAGCAGACTGACCAGATTTCCCTCCACCACTATCAGGTCCAACAGTCCCTCGAACCCCTGGAACTGTACCCGGAACGTCCTCACGGGCAGGATGCAGGAGTGGGACTGGTTTGATGATGACGATGACAATCTAATCACCTAAAAGTGGGGTGGAGGTGAATGGAAGTCAGTAGGACAAAGAAAATGTACAGAAACAGTACACATTAGGAAAAAAAGTGATCAAAATTGACTTCCAAAGAAAAGTTTGGGGTAAAAGTGATCTAAAACATGGGGGGAGGGGGGAGAAATGAAAACTGAAGGCACAAATATACATCTGGAAATCAGGATAAACTGAAACAGTATGGGACCAGGACTGGCAAAAAAATAGTGGAAAAGCCCTAAGAACAAAATGTTTTCCATTCCATCTCACACCTTGCTGGAATGTCTCACCTAAAGGGACATAAACTGGGACAACCAAATGGCTAGGTTTTTTCCTCTGGAGGCAAAAAGATCAAAAACAAACCCAGAAGGGGATGGATTCCAAAAGGGATACATTCTCAGTAAATACAGAAAAAACTCTCTTACCGTTCAATTTGTGGCCAGGGAGGCACAAGACTAAATCTTTACCTAGGAACTCCATCTTAACCACATGTTGAGGAACAATGGGGAAAAGTCCTAATTCTGAGAAAAAATTGGTAATGATAGAGTTTTAAATTGCTGCAGTTTCAAGAATTACCATCCTATCCTAATTAAACATAATTTAGGGTAAATACAGGATTTAGGGTTTAGCGTTTAGAGGATTGCATTAGGCTGGAGGAAGACTTCAGGCTTTGCTGAAGGGACTTAGAGGACATAGACAGAGAGGTGGGGCATGGAAGTGAATGACAGTTGCTGCACCCAGTCACATTTTATTGTTGTTTCTTCACCACCAGGAGCAGCAGCCACTGCTTGCACACCTGATCTCTCCTCTTGCTCCTAGAAGCTATCATTTGGGCTGGTGAATGAACAGCACAAGAAGTCATTGCTACTTTCCCTCTGAGTATTGAGCAGAGAGGGAAGGGGAAGAAAAGGAGAAGCCATCACCTCCTCTAGTGCTGGTGATGTACATCTTCAAGGAAGGGAGGAGGCATGGGTTGCCCAACACTTCCAGAGGGCCAAGTGCCACTCACAGAATAGGGAGAAGCTTGTAGTCTCTGCAGCTGTAGAGTGGCAGGTCCTGCCAAGGCCAGTGATACCTAACCCTGATGCCAAGCTTGCCCCAGAGCCTCTACTTTGCTGGGCTACTAGAGAAAACTTTTGCATAAGTTCATCAGCTATCTTGAGGGTTCCTCCTCTGTAACATATTTCTATTAATCTATCTTTATAAATTTAACAGTAGTAGTGTTCACATTAGTAATTCACTATCATACTCTCTCCAAAGTAGCCTTGATATGTTGCATAGAATGAATGAATGAATGAATGGAGGAGTGTGTGTGTGTGTGTTCTGGCTCAGCCTTTGATCCCCACACAGTCATCTGATCTCCTCTAGATTGCACACAGTGTGTGTGTGTGTGTGTGTGTGTGTGTGTGTGTACACTTTGCTCATGTGATTTGTACCCTACATATGAGGCATAGATCAGGGCATAGAGTCTATACATAAACAACTATATGTTTGTGAACAGAAGGTTAGATAAATGGATATAGTTGTTGGACAGGGTGGGTCAACACTTCTATGTTTTATTTGACATGATGTAGTTTTCATGTGGCTTCAATAATGAGATGAAAACACTCTGAACATTCTCAGATGTAAATGGGGGACAGAGCAGTCTTGTGCACCGCCCATGGCTTTTATCATTCTCTATGTTTTTTAATTGCAGCGTGTCATTCCACATGGGACTGTAGGGACATGCCTTCTCTTTGCAGAGAAAGCCAGTATGGTGCTGCTTCTGTAGGGTTGCCAGCTTCTAGGTGGGGCCTAGAGATCTCCTGCTTTTACAGCTGCTCTCCAGCTGACAGAGATCAGCTCCCCTGGAGAAAATGGCTGCTTTGAAGGGTAGACTCTACAGCACTGTACCATGCTGAGGCCCCTCTCCTCTCCTCCTCTCCTCTCCCCAAACCCTGCTCTCTCCTGGATCCACTCCCAAAGTCTCCAGTTATGTTCCACCCCAGACCTGGCAACCTTATGCTTCTGACTTGCCAAGACCCTGGCTCAGTTTTAACTGAGAATATGCCCCTCTGCAGGGTTATTTTTTAGCCCTAAAGAATTCATTTCTACCCATGAGCACATCCAGAAGGATAATGCATATGTAAGGTAAAGGTAAAGGTTCCCTTGGTCGAAAGTCAGTCGAATCCGACTCTAGGGTTGCGGTGCTCATCTCCGTTTCAAAGCCGAAGAGCCAGCGCTGTCCGAAGACGTTTCCGTGGTCATGTGGCCGGCATGACTAAACACCAAGGCGCACGGAACGC
>NW_015168064.1:766505-779267 GCF_001447785.1 Gekko japonicus
CTCCAGGTGGGGCCTAGAGATCTCCTGCTTTTACAGCTGCTCTCCAGCTGACAGAGATCAGCTCCCCTGGAGAAAATGGCTGCTTTGAAGGGTAGACTCTACAGCACTGTACCATGCTGAGGCCCCTCTCCTCCCCTCCCCAAACCCTGCCCTCTCCTGGATCCACTCCCAAAGTCTCCAGGTATTTTCCAACCCAGACCTGGCAACCTTATGCTTCTGACTTGCCAAGACCCTGGCTCAGTTTTAACTGAGAATATGCCCCTCTGCAGGGTTATTTTTTAGCCCTAAAGAATTCATTTCTACCCATGAGCACATCCAGAAGGATAATGCATATGTAAGGTAAAGGTAAAGGTTCCCTTGGTCGAAAGTCAGTCGAATCTGACTCTAGGGTTGCGGTGCTCATCTCCGTTTCAAAGCCAAAGAGCCAGCGCTGTCCAAAGACGTTTCCGTGGTCATGTGGCCGGCATGACTAAACACCAAGGCGCACGGCCTGTTACCTTCCCACTGAAGTTACCACAGTTGGACAATTGCAGCATTTAATTGTTGCATACAGAGGCTTTACTTGATGGTTATGACACTATTACTGGAGTAGGAGTACACAAAAATAAGGTTCTTTGAAAGTATACACGAAGACTTAAAGCAGCAGTATCAGGGGAAAATACACTTGGAGATGCATATGTACAAACCTATATAATTTTTTTCCTGGAATGTAGCAGATGTTGGCATCCAGGCCATCCTAAGCATTTACTTGCTGGTACAATGCATGGACTGTACACTGAGCTACCCCATCATTCCATTCCAGGTTGAAGTGAAATATCTGATCTATTTTGATAATCATCCAATCTTTCTTGCTCTCAGGCATTTGTAACCACACCTTCTACTTAATGCACAGGTTGCTCTACCAGGCAAGCTACAACAATGACTAATTCTCTTTTGCTCTTCATGAGTCTGAGAAAATCTCATCCCTTACTGGTTATACTAGCATGAGTTGTTTGGCTCTTCTTTTTTTAAAAAAGTTGTTGTACAATAGAAATATGTTTCTCAAGACAGATGACATATTCACCATATGCAGAGAAATACAAAATTTCAATCTTTCTCTCCCATTTGTACACACACAACAAAACATAGGGTTATAAGAGAGAAAATCACATTGTGAGGCTGATTTTTTGTGTTTTCTTAGTGGGAAACTAAAGCTGTGTGTGGATTAGTATAATAATTAAGAAATGTAGAACAAAATATTTCATATGGAAATGTGAATGAGTTTTTCAAACTCATATTGCAAAAAACACAAAAGAGTCACATGCTTAACAATAACTAAGGCAGAAATCAAGCCATATTTGTCTGCAGCAGTAGAAAAAAGCACCTTAAAGAGTAACATACTTTGCTAGTAGTCTTTAAGGTGCTACTGGACTCTTGCCCTTTTTGACTAAAGCAGAAATGTTCAGAGAACTCACTTTTTGCCCTGTTTCCCTTGGAGAAACCTATGCTTTCTGCAGAGAACAAACAAGTGTGAAAACTGCTAACACAATGAATGTGCATGAAATACCTGCAGACACCTCCCAAATAGGTGTGGAGTGTAATTTGCACCCTTGGTTCTCTTTGCTTGGGCAGAAGCCAAAGTGAACGCCCATTTCAAGTCAATAGAACTAAAATCATTTGCGTCAAAGCTCTCATTTCACATGTATGAGCTTCTATCAATTAAGTTGTCTGATACTTGGAGATTATAGAGTTTAATTAAAAGATGAAAATGGGGAAGACTGATACTAGCACAATTAATAAATGAACCAATGGTTTAGAGTGCAAATCATAATATTCAAATCAGTAGTCGTCTCCCCCCCATTGCTTCCTTGAGTTATGGAATATAGCTCTCTTCTGCAATTTAAAACAGGAATACACATGCACCACTCTTCTGGATGTGTCCCACATGCAGAAAAGGATACTGCAGGGTTTTAAAACAACAACAAAAATACCAGCACCCAGTGGTACATTGTGCTCCTGCTCCAAATGGGTATCCCAAACAATGTCCACTGTCAACTCTGACAGTGCTAATCATTCTTGCTGTGCTGATTCCTGGCAGTTCTTCCCACTCACCATCAATCAATGAGATCAGAGCAGATAGCAGCAGCAGTGCTGTGTTTGTGAAACTCTGTACTGGGGGCCAGCTTAGTCTTTTAAGAAAAAATGCTTTATTTGCCGTTAGAGGCAGATGCACTCTGAATGTGAGAGAAACTGCAGGAAAATTGAGTGGGTTGTATAAAAATAGACACAGAACTGAGAATGTTTCACTCCCTAAACAATAAAATGCAGACATTGTTATGAATTTCACAGTGTAGTCCCACAGTTACATCCTTTTAAACCCACTGACTTCAATAGGCTTAAAAGGTTTTAACTGTGTTCAGGAATGCATTGCCAGTCATTCAATGTGTTTCTGTTCTTAAAACTCTTATTACTCTTGCTATAAATTCTTTATTTTACCAAGCAAAGTGAATTTAAAATTAGTGCACTAGAAGTTATGTTTTAAGGTAGGGAGGGAATCATGAATACCAATCGTTTTTACAACAGACAATGAAGGGTAGAAATACTTTCAATGACCAGACACAAGGGTAAACATCTCAACTCATGACTGCAGCATGGTTTTTCCCCTTGAAGACAACATCAACAACACTCTGGGAAGTCTTTTAAGTAACAAACTTTTAGCACCTCCCCTAAACTCCCCAGTGCAGTTGCCTTTAACATGCCAACCCAGCCTTTTGTTCTCCCAAGTAACAGAACTGTTCCTGCCTACCAAACTGGTCAGAGCACTTTCCCTCATAAAATACAAATCTATTCAAGCACCTATTTTTGATTAGAAATGGGATCACCTCTTTTATTGCTGTGCAAATATTTATAAATACTGATTCTCTCAACTGGGGCAGGAGAAGAATGTTTATTTCAAATTCGGTTAATTAAAGGCTGTCATCTTGTCCTCTGAATATATTTGCAGCATACCAAAGGACAAGGGTTCAGAATGCTGCACGCACAAGCAGCTGTGTTGATTTTTGCACACAGACCACATTACAGGAATTCTGGCATTTGGGTTGACACCAGACACATTTGCATGACCAGGTCCCAGGTTTTCATTCAGAGCAGGTTGACCAAGACAGTCAATGGAGTTTGAATAAGATTTATCTTAGGCTGTGGCCAACCTAGCAGCAGTTTGAATAAGAGGGCTACATTTATCTTAGGCTGTGGCCAACCTAGCAGTTTGAAAGCAAGAAATTGCAAGTAGATAAATAGGTACCACTTCAGTGGGAAGGTAACACCATTCCGTGCACCTTGGTGTTTAGTCATGCTGGCCACATGATCATGGAAATGTCTTCAGACAGGGCTGGCTCTTCAGCTTTGAAACGGAGATGAGCACCGCAACCCTAGAGTCGGATTCGACTGGCTTTCGAGCAAGGGAACCTTTACCTTTACCTTTTATACTGACACATCTCTTTGCAATGATTAACTCATTTCTTTTCTAATACATTTTTTCTCATCCCCTCCACTTTCTTCATTGTCTCATGTCTGCAAGGACTTCAAGGTGTCCTGAGACTTAGACCCCCAAATACAAGGAATGCAACCAATGGTGCCTGTGATGTCAGCAGTTGGCACCCTGTGGAATAGGCTGAGCTTAGCAAAACTTATGAGAATGGGAGTGGAGACTGGTGGAGCAGGGCAGGGCGGGGGAGAAACTGGTAGTACCTGGTGGTAGAGTCAGAGCCTTGTGGCAGTTGGCAGCACAATGAATATTCCTCAGCAAAAAGCCATCTGGAACTTCTTTGTCCTGTTTTGTAGTTGAAGAATCTGAGGCTGAACGAGAAATCCCAAGACCTGTCAGTGAATCTACAGAATTTATTTTTGTAGCCCAAAGAAAACCAATTCCTTGTTCATTCCTAGAAGGTCCATTGTATAGGAAGCAAATAATGCAGCTGAAATAGAAATGAGCTTAAAATAATTATGACTAAATTTTCTTTGCGTTGGAAAGAATGTGGAGAAAAGGGTGCTTTTTACTTGTATGGCGGAGCTGTGTTCAGATACAGCATCTTGGGGAACAAGTGACATTTCTGGTGTCCAGTTTAGGGATACTACAAATTTTGCATTGAACATGTTTGACAGTCAAACTTATCTTGCTTGACTTGGAAGATCAAGTGTGAGCTGATCACTGGGTCTATTTAGTTTGGCAGCTGAACAATTTGAACACATGCCAAATAGGTTTGTATCAGATGTTTGCAATACTGTACATGTGTGAAAATGCTCCCAAGCTAAACATGTTGACAGTTATTACCACTGCTAAGGATTACTTACAAACTCCATACATTAAGATTTTTAAAAATGCAGCCGTTATCTATGACTGTGTTATATGATTTGTGACTAACTTATAACTTGTGATTGATTCATATGATCTGAACGATCCCCTCTTTCCATACCATCCATCCAGCCCACCAGCTAAGATCTTCCTCACAAGCTCTGCCCTCTGTACCCTTGCCTTCAGAGATAAGGCAGGTAGAGACCAGAGATCAGCTGTAGCACCTCATGCATGGATTGCCCTTCCCCTTGAGACTTGACTGGAGCCTGTGCTGCTCTTTTTTAGATGTCAGGCCAAACCCTTTTTTAAAAGCCAGACTTTCGATTAAAGGGTTAATCTCTTAACACCATTTTTATAGTCTGCTTTAAGTTTGAAAACTGTAAAACTTGTTAAAAGCTGCTCCATGTTTTATGTTTTTTATGCCATGGGTAGATTTTTAATGCTGGTTTTTAATTAATAAATATGATTATGGTGTATTATGTTTTTATTGTGTTTGATTTTGTAAGCCATCTTGGGCAGGTTCCCTAGAGCTGTCACATAGACATTTTCTACATAAATAAATAGTAAAAATTAAAAGTGTGCACCTGGTTAAGCTGTCAATTGCCTACTGAGTGGAGCAGAGGTGCAGTAAAGGGGGGCATAGAATTCAATCATGCTATGTAACAACACAGAGGCATGAAAACCTAATGGAGCTGTATTGAATTCTCAGGAAGGAATATAGTGAAACAACCTGCTGAAAAAACAGCCTTGAACTGGCCAATGAACAAACAGTCTGTCAAAAAATTGTCTCCCTATTTGCCACTTATGACAAAAGATTACTTTTTCAGTATTTGGTTCAAGACAATGAACTTCTATAAGCAGATCATTATCATTATGACCATTTTTGTGATAGTGTATCTTTTGTGAAGTAGTCACATGAATTAATGGTACAGAATAAATGTGGTAATGTGTTACATTAAGAAATATAAATATTACCATATTTATTTTATAACATTAGTATAGTATAACATAATGTTCTAATTTTAGTACCATTGTTTCAGAAATTATACACCGTACCATTTTGAGGAAAGCAATTTTACTTTTTTCCCCTTTGGGCCTGTAGTATTAACTGGGGAATAAAGCCAGAATTATATAACGTACAGGATATTTAAGTTCATAGAACTATGTTTAGATGTACTGAATTAGCTCTAGGCTGAATAACTAGTGAATCATTAACACCACATTTTCATTTCTGGATTGAGCTTATTTATTTATTTGCTTAATAAATAGCATAATAAATAGCATTTATTATCCTTACGCAGCCTTGAAGGACACCATTGAGTATTATTTTGTGAGATATCTTGATCCTTTCTGGTGAAAGTCAGAATACAAACATTAATTGGTAGTTACTTTGGTAAACAAAGTTGGCTAATAATTCCCTTCAAAACAATTTAAAAAACATATCAGACATTGCACAGCCTAAAAACCTAGCACACATCAATAACAATAAGCAGTAGATAAATTAATACACCAGTGTTATATGCAGTCAGAGGCTTGGGAGAACCTCTTACCTAAAGTACAAGTTTAGTGACAGTCACTAAACTGTCTGGGGAGAGAAGTTGTCCGGTAGTCCCACCATAGGTTTTTTTTCTCCAGCCCGGGCCCAACCCCAACCCCCATACTGGTGGATAGTCAACTGCTTTTTGAAGTTGCCCAGATTTTAGACTCTCACTTTAAACATAACCGCTTGTATTATCTGGTTGAATGGGTTGATTTTGGTCCTGAACACAGGGAATGGGTTAAGGCATCTGACGTGTGGACTCCTCGCTTGGTCCACCTCTTTTACACTTGTTTCCCCGGCAAGCTGGTGGGGGGGGGCCTTGGGGGGCAGGATGTTGGGTAGTCCCGCCATGGTTCCCCCCCCTCCTGTCTCTGGAATGTGTAATGATCTGCAGCTGTGTTTCGCTTCTGCTCCTTATCTGCCCATTGGCCTTGAGCGTGCATCGCTTCGGCGCAAAGCCTCCTCTCTTGCCGCTCACCCCTGAACTGTTGAACAGTTCCCTGCGCTCTGCACTAATTGCTTATTGGCTTCTGGGTGTCAGGGGGTATTGTATGAACCCACTATAATTACTATTGCCATTTTGTGTGCCTCATTCCTGACTCAAAGAGTCTGAGTCAACTTCACCTGGCTCTAATCAATAAAGCTGAACCTGTTTAAGGACCTGCTGTTGATGCTGAGTTATTGAAGTACCTGACAGAAGTCCACAGACAGGGATCACCACAGAAAAGACATTGTCTCTAACAGCCACCAGCCTAAGAAATCTTGAAGCTAGGGTTGCCAACTCTGGGTTGGGAAATTCCTGGAGATTTGTGGGTGGACTCTGGGAAGGTGGGGTTTGGGGGAAGAGAGGGACTGCAGCAGCGTATAATGCCACCATATCCACCCTACAAAGCAGCCATTTTCTCCAGAGAAACTGATCTCTGTAGTCTGGAAATCAGTTGTAATTCTTGGAGATCTCTAGGCCCTCCCTGGAGTTTGGCAGTCTTATTTGAAGCAGCCTACTTCTTAGTGAGACAATACTGTAAGGAAAATTATACCTTTATATAGTGGGTGCTGCTGGTGGGTGGAAGCTTAACTTAGTTGACAGCTTACATCATGAGAACCAGGAAGAGAGCAATTTCTTCAGTAACACTTGTAATGACACAGGAGGTTAATATGCAGAAATCCTAAATTAACACTTGTATATGAGAGACATCATTTTTTGCATTAAAATGTTGCTGGCATTTAGACACAATGCAAACCCCTTTTTAAAAATAACCCTGTGTACTTTTGGTTGACTTCTAAATTTGGTTGGTTTTGTTTCCTCAGGTTTTCTTCTTCTGATTTAAAATAAAGATTGGGGCTTTGCTCCTAACATATATAATTTAGCTTGTGTCTCTAATCCTTTGAACAAACCTCACAGTAATCCTTTAGAAGCAGGCCATGCAATGGAATTTGGCAGTAAACACAGAAATGTGAAGCTCCAAACATGTTTGGATTAAGTCCAGGTTACGGGGTCAACTCTGTACTTTGAACCAGACTACTGATAATACAGGAATGTAGCTCTGCTTTAGAGGCTGTAGAAAATAAGGGGAACCAGAATATATGATGTGCCTGTGTTGGGGGCAGGCAGACTGATGTAAAGCAGTTCCCTCATTTAAAAAAAAAATCTTGGAGAGGATTTTCAATATCTCTCCACCTCTTTTGGCTTGAATGAAATAAGAAAGAGTTTTTCAGTTCAGAATGCTTTTCCCATACTGATTTCATTTGAACAAATGGATTTCACATACTTAATTGATACAGATCTCATTCAGTCACCTTCACAATGGCAAGCCATCTTTGCTGTCTAGTGTTGAAGTGCTCCCCTGCCTCCTCTCATTTATCAGTAAGAGTGGGAATTCTTCCCCCTCCTTGATTGCTTTGCTGCAGCAGCCAGTTGTTCCCACCATGTTGTGTACTGGATTCGATGCTAGTGAAGACAGACAGCTGAGTGATCAGCAGCTCATACTTTACTGGCACACAACACAACAACAAACAACTGGCCCCATTGGCAGGTTTGAACTTCCCACCACCGTTCCTATAGGTGCTGACTAGGAGTCTCAGGATCCTAGTCCCCATTGTTCTTTTGGATACAAGCTCTGGTCACATACCGCTGGCGCCTAGTGGCGATCAGCGGACATAACACACCACCTGTTGATAAGTACTTTTACTTAGTTGGTCCCATTCAGGAATGCCCATAAAGAAAGGACAAACAGATGCAGCTGCTGTGCTTTCGTGGGAGAAGACAATGTTGTCCATGTGAACATTATGGAGTAGAGCCTGTTAGGTTGCGGTCACATGTACTAGAAAAAATGGGGGGGGGGGAAGCAAGGCTACTTCCGGAGGAATTTGACCCACAATTGCATGATCAGCCTCCCTTGGAGCCTGCCAGCGCAGTCCGTCAGTGTGTGATCAGACACAACTTCGGGTGAGTCGGGGGGGGGTTGTGCTGTTTCCCCCCCCATGTGCTTAAACAAAGGATCGAATCGCACCTCTGCCCCAAGGGCTCCCTATGGAGTTTGCAATGATACGCATATGCAAAGAGGAAAAAAACAACGGCACAGAATTGGGATGGCCTGATCAGACCATCCTGATGCCATGAGAGCGCGCTGGAGTGATCAGACACGGGAAAGTCCATTCGTGGCCCATTGCAACCCGTTTACTACCAGATTTTCCCTGGTTTCTTTTAACTCCACTTCTGCAGTGGAGCAGAATGGATTGCCGACGGCTGCAGGGCGCTTCCCAGATGTTGCTGTCGCCCAGCATTCACACCTATGTTGGGTCTAATTGTGTATATGATTGCAGCCTTAGTGGTCTTCTCAAAATGCCTTTGTCTACCACAGAGCATATGGTATCTTCTACCACAGGGAGAGCAAAGAAGTACCCTAAAATATTCTCATGATGTCATTGAAAATGACCTTGTGTGTGTGTGTGTGTGCATTGTGTGTAACAGTAGAAGAAGAAGAAGAAGAGATTGGATTTATACCCCGCCCTTCACTACCCAAAGGTGTCTCAGAGCAGTTTACAAACTCCTTTCCCTTCCCGTCCCCACAACAGACACCCTGTGTGGTAGGTGGGGCTGAGAGAGCTCTTGACAGAAACTGCTCTTTTTCAAGAACAGCTCTTATCAGAGCTACAGCTCACCCAAGGTCATCCAGCCAGGTGCAAATGGAGGAGTGGGGAATCAAACCCGGTTCTCCCAGATTAGAGTCCACACACTTAACCACTACACCAAACTAGAGAAACATGTTCACCTGCATAATTCCTGCAGAACTACCTGATGCTGTTCAGTTCAGTTTTAGTTAAATTAAATCAGGGCATTACCAAAAAGGCATTGTCATGGATGACCCTAACAGTCATCCTACCACAACAGGCAAATGTAATGGTGCTGGAATATTAGAGATTCTAGATCTGTTTTGAGAGCCAGTTTTGAGAACCAGTTTGGTGTAGTGGTTAAGTGCATGGTGGACATAGGGTGCACCCATGTCCACCCTAGCCCCCTCCTCACAAACATGACTCCTGAAGCCAGAGGAAGGGGAAGCAAACAGGCACCCCTCTTTTTGTCTAGAGGCGGGTCCCCAACAGGGTGCCCATAGACGCTACAGCACCTGCTAACTTCTTCCTTGACACCTTTTTAAAAGAAAACTGGCCATCGGAGACCTGAAGGCCTGTACAGAGTTTTTAAAACTTGTCACCACGGGACGATTATCCTCACTGCGTGACTGAAGCTAAGCTGTGTATAAGCAAGGCATCCTCTTAAAACAGACATGCTTCCTCCTGAAGACGGAGGAGGAGATTGGATTTATACCCTGCCCTTTACTTGGAGTCTCAGAGTGGCTTACAAACTCCTTTCCCTTCCCCTCCCCACAACAGACACCCTGTGATGTGAGGTGGGGCTGAAAGAGCTCTGACAGAAACCGCTTTTTCAAGAACAGCTCTGAGAGAACTTGCCCAAGGTCATCCAGCAGCTGCAAGTGAAGTCCCTGCAACAGACGTCCTGTGGGGTAGGTGAGGCTCAGAGAGCTCTTTTGAGAACGGCTTGTGAGAGAACTTGTGACTGACCCAAGGTCACACCAGCAGGTGCAAGTGGAGGAGTGGGGAATCAAACCCGGTTCTCCCAGATTAGAGTCCACGCACTTAACCACTACACCAAACTGGCTCTCAAAAACAGTTACTATCAGAGGATAACGTCACTCCCCAACATCTTCCCGTTGGCTCTGCTTCTTGTGGCAACCATTCTGTGGTTGGGCCCACTGAGCTGTGTCAGAACTGCAAAGGCACCTGCAAGGTAATGAACACACATTGTAATGAACACACATGAACACATGGAGCTGCCTTATACTGAAGCAGACCTTTGGTCCATCAAGGTCAGTATTGTCAGACTGGAAGCAGCTCTCCAGGATATCAGGCAGAGTTCTTCCACGTCATCTCCCACCTGAATGTTTTTAAGTGACCTTCTGCATGCCAAGCAGTGGCTGTACCACTCGGCCACAACCCTTCCCTTATGGTTGTAGAACTCCGCCTCTTAGGAGATAATGGAACCACCATTAGGCAGGCAGAGAGGAAGACAGATAAACATTCCCTTAACACCATGGCTTTGGCTGTTATGAAGTGATCATGATGAGTATCATTCTGTGATGAAGGATGGGAGTTATGTTTTCTTTTAAATTCTGTACTGCCTCTGGCACTGTTCACATACCAATTAACACCCTGCTTGAAAAATGTGTGAAATATGCAACATATATGAATAACCTTGATAACAAAAACTCTTCCAGACTTCTATGTACAATATGTAATACTGTTAGGATTAAGGTAGAGGTAAAGGTTTCCCCTGCTCAAAAGCCAGTTGAATCTGACTGTAGGGGGCGGTGCTCATCAGCATTTCCAAGCCAAAGAGCCAGCACTGTCCAAAGATGTTTCCGTGATCATGTGGCTGGCATGACTAAATGCCAAGGCACATGGAACACTGTTACCTCCCCACCAAAGTGGTACCTATTTATCTACTTGCAACTTCTTGCTTTTGAACTGCTAGGATGGCAGGAGCTGGGGACAGAGATGGGAGCTCACTTTGTCACGTGGCACTAGGGTCTCGAACTGCCAAACTACAGACCTTTTGGTCTGCAGCTCAGTGTCTTAACCTCTGAGTTACCAAGGCTCGGACTGTTAGGATTACGGTGGCACTATTTCCTACACTTGCTGATGTATCAAGTACCTAGTTTCTTTCTCCTTATTAAATCAGAAATCAAGTGAGACCTTTAAGACTAACCAAGTTTATTTCAGCATAAGCTTTCATAAATCATAGAATCATAGAGTTTGAAGGGACCTCCAGGGTAATCTAGTCCAACCCCCTGCACAATGCAGGAAATTCACAAATACCTCCCTCTCCACACCCACAGTTACCGCTGTTCCATGCCCAGAAGATGACAAAAAACCTTCCAGGATCCCTGGCCAAACTGGTCTGGAGAAAAATTGCTTCCTGACCCCCAAAGTGGCAATCAGCATTTCCCTGGGTGTGTAAGAAATGGCCACAAGAACTAAGCACTAAGGCAACCCTTCCTGTCCTCCCTCTCATGATTTGCCTAAAACCTTACTTCTTCAAATATATAATCTGAAATGAAAATTTCACAGGAACATTTATAACCATAATTTATAATTATAATCATCCACCCTTTTAGAGATGTTAATGGGTTCTTCATATCATGATCTAATCATACTATGTTTCACTCTGAACCTTCCCAGAAGGGATATTTTTGTATACTATTCATTATTCTGTGTAATCCTCTTGGAGTTAAAGTGAGAAAGACAGACTATTAATAGCAAACAATAAAAATATAAGTAATATAAAATATAAACAAACAAAATAACTTATCTGCAACTTTATCTTTCTATGACTGACCCCATAAAAAACTGGAAACGGTGACCTCTGCCATCATTAATCAAGTGCAACAATTAGCCTGTTTCAGTGCATCACACATGGGCTCCTTTGGAATGATTTACTACAAAACATTGTGTCACAACTCCTTCTCTCCACTCACTTTACCCCTGTGATTGTAATTAGAAATGTTCATGTGACATTTTTATTTTAGAATACACATCTGAAGAAGTGAGGTCTGACTCATGAGAGCTCATGCTGAAATAATCTTGGTTAGTCTTAAACATGCCACTTGACTTCTGTTTTATATTGCTACAAGAGACTAACATGGCTTCTCTTCCACGCAGTAAAGCGATCATACCTCCTGTGGAGGTTCTGTGGAGGTACCGTGGAGCTTCTGTGGTTACGGAGAGGCGTCGATCACAACACATGCCTGCGCGCAACGAAGAAGTGCGCGGCGCGGCGAACTAGTTTTCTTTTTTGTGTTCACTACGAATGGCGCATGCTCCGTTGGGTGCATGTGCGCAACCACGGGGACTTGGGGGAAAAAAATTTTGCTGCGTGGTTTCGGGAGGAAGCCTCGGTTGTGCCACAGAAGCGCTACGCTCCCCAGATGTGCTGGTGAGATCGCGCCCGGAAACTCCGCCTGTCTTCCGTATCTCTTGCGTGGCTAATGTTGCGTGTGACCGCAGCCTTGGTTAGTCTTAAACATGCCACTTGACTTCTGTTTTATATTGCTACAAGAGACTAACATGGCCTCTCTTCTGAAAATCTTTCTCTCTCTTTTTTTAAGCCCCCGGAGGGGATTTTTTATTGCTTTTTATCAACTACAAAAACTACAACAGAAAAGAAGGGAGGGGGAAACTACATATACAGGAGAAAGTAAAGTACCCACTACTAACTAAAAACCCAAGAGAGGAGATCCTCCAACTAGCTTAGATACATCAAGTCTTCTCATCGTTGATCCCTTTATAAACTGAGTCAAACATTTATAGCCCTTTT
>NW_015168064.1:779545-789968 GCF_001447785.1 Gekko japonicus
TTGTTTCTTTTCCAACTTTTGCACTTTCTTCTTCACTTTCTGCGTAGTTACAGCTACTTCCTTTACCTTCTCGGCATCTTGCTTCATTATTTGTATTAAGTTGTTTATTTGCGTTTGTTGTGCAGTAATACCTTGAGTGACCACGGACATCTGTTTTTTGAAGTTATTCAGCTGTTCCAGTAGAGGGCGCATGTAGTCAGCTACAGCCTTTGCCATCTCACTGGTAGTTTCCGGTTTTGGACTCTCCGGCTTCATTTTCAAAAGTCTTTCTTTGTCCCTCTTCCCCGCCATCTTTTTCATTTGTTTACTTTCGCAAACTTTTAAAAAGTCTCTGAATGTGCGCTTGACCACTTAGCCTCACTTGGGTAAGTACTTCTAGGCAGTTTTCTTCACGTTTTCTTCCGCCCCCCCCTCAATCACTCAAAAATTCATGTGCATGGGAGGCGTCCCTCCCCCGCTCACTTTTTTCTCCCGTTCAGTGGGGTGAGGTGGGGAGCTATCTTTTCCTCTTTAAACACTATGAAATTGACTCACGTTCATAATCGGTCATTCGACCTCGCTTTCATTTCGTTTCTGCCGTTTGATCTCCTACGCTCGGCCGGTCAGCGTTGCTAAGCCCATTCGGTCTCGCAGCACGAAGAACCGTCGGAACGAAGAGGTGCCTCAATTCTCAGACATTCCACCCTTGAAGAGGCAACGTCTTGAGAGTTCCATGGCCAGGGTCCCTTCACCGGGCCCCTGGGGGGATTTGCGAGCCTGCGCACCCCCTTCTTCGGCTGGAGCGCAGCTTCACTCCCGGGAGGTCCGGGAGGTGAGTCTGCTAGCGCGCCGCCATAAACCGGAAGTCTGAAAATCTTTCTCCTTCCAACCAATCTGGGATCAACCAACCAATCGGGAATGCCATCTCAATGCTACTTAGCAAATTTTAATAACATTGAAGTGTCACGGAGGACAAATGAAGTCAGTTGAGAGTGGTGAATAACGCTTTCTTGATTAATCTCATGAAAGATCTCAGCCTATTGGGGATCACTCAGTTAACAAAATGACATCTCTCTGCTAGATAATCAATCAGAGTTGGTTACATGATGACATCACTGACAGCAAATGAAATTAATTGAGAAACAGAAAGCAAGAGAAAAGAAATAAGTGAAAATTTAAGTAGAGACAACTCTTATTGATATTGGTAGCAGTTTTTGACACTACAGAAAGCATTCCCCTAAAATGGTGAGTAGCTTTAGCTCTCATCCAGTGTCCTGTAGTGAAAAATAAGACCTAACTATCATGATCCAGGTTTTTTTACATCTAAGATTAGCTACAGTTATACATTCTTTTCTGTGAGCCTTTGAAGATGATTTGTAAATTGTAGTGGTTTCAGTTTCTGTTGTGCATTCCCTGACTGGAACAGAGCACATAGACAGCTATGGTTATAGTAGGGTTACCAGATGTCCTCTTTTTAGAGGACGTCTTTTTTTTGGTGTCCGCCCTCTTTTGGGCTCTTTTTAAAAAACTGAGGAAGATGTCCTCTTTTTGGGTTGAAAGGTTAGGAATATTCCTAGTTAGTAGCAATTATCACAGGCCCCTGCCACACGGGGGGGAAAAGTACGGTCAAAGTGCGGCTTTTTAAAGCCGCACCAAAAGAAACACGCAGCGGCAGGATCACATAGATCCCCTGAGCCGCCGCGCAGCTCCTCCCTGTTTTCTGTGTAGAGAAATTAGGTAAGATTATAGTTTTTTTAATTGTATTGCAAATTGCAATTGAGGGTGAGATAGGGTTACCAGATGTCCTCCTTTTCTGGTGTCTCTCTTCTTTTGGGTTCTTTTTTTAAAAAAACTGATGAGAATGTCCTCTTTTGGAGTTAGAAGGTTAGGAATATTCCTAGTTAGTAGCAATTATCACAGCTGAAATAGTAGGGCTTTTTAAAATGAAATTTGTCATAGTGATCACTTGTTTGAAGTAGTCAGTCAGGGAATATGTCCTCTTTTTTGCTTTTCTAAATATGGTAACCCTAGTTATATGAAATTACACTGGCTGCCTGTGAGTTTCTAGACAGGTTGATGGTTTAAATCTTTAAAGCTCTTTATTTATTTATTTATTTTTATTTATACCTTTGGCTTATATACCGCCCTGACCCCAAAGGGTCTCTGGATGGTTTACATAGTGGTTCTAACCAACCAATTAACCTGACTAGGGCCACATTGTCTACAGTGTGGTGATTGCCTACCAGCACCCCAGGCTAGTTGTCATCCGGCTTCCTTCCGCGGCTTCAGATATTGGCGTCCTGGTGCCCTTTCTGGAGCTGATCTTCCCCGAGCAGCTTCTTCCGGCAGGTCTCGTCTTGGCGCGTGGCTCTGTGTTGGCGGCAGTTCTGGCTACTGTCCACAGATGGCTCCGCCGCACTGCGCCGCACGTCACCACGCTCTCCAAGGCTCCACTTTCTCCGGGCTCTGCCTCCGATGTTGCTCATACCGGGTCGCCAGGAACTGCTCCGCTGCCATCGTTGCCGCCACCGAACCCTTTACCTCACAAGGAGGAGGGGTGCCCCGTGCAATCTAGGGCAGGTACCCACTTTATCTACTTGCATTTATGATGCTTTCAAACCGCTGGGTGGGCGGGAGCTTTTCTTCTTAGCATTATTGTCTTCTCCAGTGACTCTTGTCTTCTTATAATGTCACAAATGTGCAATAGCCTCAGTGTGATTGTTTTAGCTTCTAGGGAGAGTTCAGGCTTGATTTGGGCTGTCCACAGTATAACATAGAACTGTCCTCCAACACCACATTTCAAATGAATCATTTTTCTTCCTGTCAGCTTTCTTCATTATCCAACTTTCACACCCATACATAATAATGGGGAATACTCTGGCATGAATCATCTTGATCTTGGTCACCAGTGACACATCCTTATACTTAAGGATCTTTTCTAGCTCCTTTATGGCTGACCTTCCCAGTCTCAATCTCCTCCTAATTTCTTGGGTACAGTCTCCCTTTGTGTTGATAATGGAGCCAAGGAATAGAAAATCTTTACCAATGTCAGTTTCTTCATTGTGGACCTTAAAGCCATATAATTCCTCAGCATTCATTACCTTTTTTTTTTTTAATATTTAGCTGCAGTCTTGCTTTGGCAATTTTTGCTTTTACCTTCATCAGTAGCTGTTTCAAGCCTTCACTATTTTCTGCCAGTAATGTGGTGTCAACTGCAAATCTTCCAGATGGGTCTTGTTGAAAGTGCCACCCGTTAGAATGCCTCAAACTATGGGTAGAAGGAGCAGTATTTTTGAAGAGCCCTGAAGCTATGGAGCTATTTCCCTGATGTGGTTCAGCAGTGTCTCATGTTGAAGAGGAAAGTCTATCTTTTGTCACAGGCATTTAGTAGCTAAAATGACTGTAGTGGATTTTTTTTGGCTGTTATTTTCTTTGTTAGGTTTTTTTGTTCTTTGTAGGACTGTGTTGTGTTACTGTTATCTTATGGCTTTGTAGGCCATGTTGAATGGAGGAAAGGCAGAATTATAATGTTTTCAAATCTAATAGCACTGTAAATGTTGAAGCTTTCACAGTGTGAAAAACTGGAGCCATACTTCAGAGAATGAACTAGTGTGGTGTACAAGGTAGAGTGAATTATTTTGACTGGAGATCTATGTTCCAATCCATGCTTAGCTATGGCACTCAGTGGGTGAGGTAAGGCCAGTCACTATCTATTAGTCTATCTCACAGGATTCTTGGAAGGATAACATTATAAGAGAGAGCCCTGTGAATCTCTCTGACTTCCTTGGAATGGCCTGACATCTATTTTTTTTATAAGGTGTCAAACAAATAAAATAACTAGGTACACTTTTTAATTTGACCTTCTTCAAAGTGCTTCCTGTCTACAAAAAATTTTAAAGCAGTGACTTATTTGCAAGCCAACTCATTAAAAGGAGTGGGCGACTATTCTTTTTGTTTATTTTAAACTGCAGAGTTACACACATTAATTAACATTCTTTCCATTGTATGGATAGCAGATCAGACCTAATGTCTTAAGCAAAGGAACCTCAAACAATGCTTAAAATATCTATAACTTCTAAGGGGGAGGAGGAGTCATATAGGGATATGCCATCTGTGCAACAGGCTGGCAAGTGGCTGGAGGGATGGAATCTGAACAGAAAAACAGCCCAAAGAAAAAAGGACGAAACCTCTAGGTGGGGTCCTGAATTGTCCTGGAATTACAACTGATCTCCATGCTACAGCAATCAGCTGCCCTAGTAAAAAAAAGCCACTTTGGAGGGAGGACTCTGTGGTTTCACGTCCTGGCCAAGGTCTCTCCCCTCCATAAACTCTGGCCTCTTTCAGACAACCTTTGTAATCCGTTTTAGTAGCAGTTTGCTAGTGGATTTTTTTTGTGTCAGTTCAAATACAACTGTTTTAGCAACTGGCTGCTAATGGATTTTTTTTATCTGTTTGTACAAAGCCACTTGTGTCCCATTGGCAAAGCAGGGCTGAGCCATTTTTTTTAAATATATAAACTCTCCTCAAAAGGAGAGAATTTTATTGCTTTTAAATTTTCAGAAAAAAAGGAGGGTATATAGAGGGATTAAGAAAAGTGTTGAGTGATGAGTAATTTAGTATATTAATCTTTTGTTAGTATTAGTACATTCCGTAGCTTCCTCCGTGGATGGAAGATCTTCTTTCTTCTTTATCTGTCAAAGATAAAAAGATTAATTATATTAGTAATGTCCTTTTGGGTTATTATTAGTATTGTCCTTTAAAGCACTTTCAAAAGTTCTTCAGATGTTGGGGCGTCTGCCTTTTTTGTCTCTCAGGTTGTAGGAAACATCTCCTGCCGCTCCTCTTTCCTCCGGCTCTCCGTCTCCTCCCTCCGGGCTGCTGTCATCATCACTGCTAAAAACTTTCCATTTAGCAAGTTCTGCTTCTTCCTCTGAACTGGCGTGTCTCTTCAAAAAGTCTTGTGCCTTGAAAATGGAGTCTATCTTCTCTTTCTTGTCTTTAAATTTAAAGACCAGTCCTTCTGGAATCAACCACCTGTAATTAATTTGATGATTTTGCAAGAATATGGTCAGTCCTTTATATGCCTTCCGCCTCTGACAAATTTCAAATGGTACATCTTTCAAAATCCTTATGGCCTGTTCTCCAATCTTCAAGGGTGCTGCTGATGTCACTTTTAGAATTTGATCTCTAACACGTTGCTTGGTAAATTTGACAACCACTTCAGCTGGCAGATTATTTTTCTTTGTAAAGTTAGAATAGGACCTGTAAACCAGATCCATTTCTTCGCTTAATTTATCCGCTTCACTGCCCATCAGTGGTGCCAATGCTTCCATTAATATGCTTCTGAGATCTTCCTTTTCAACCTCCTGGATTCCTTGAAACCGGAGAATCAGATTTGATTTTTCCATTTGTAACATCAATAACTTGTTATCTTGCGCTTCTTGTTTCTTTTCCATTTTACTGACCTTCTTCTTGATTTTTTGTGTATCTTCTGTTGATACCAGACATTTCTTTGCAATCTCCTCCATTTTCTTGGCCGTGTCTGTCAATTGTGTCTGTTGACTGCTGAGAACACTTTCCATGCTTACTAGAGTTTGGCTGATTTTCTGCATTTGATCCAGCAGAGGGCGAAGCATCTCACTTTCTTGATGATTGACAGCCGTCCCGGAGAGGCGGGAGCTAGGACCGGAAGTTCCGATCTGCTTCTTCGCTTGCTTCTCCTTCTCCTTATCTCTTTTTGGCCATGAAATCTTGGCTTTTTGTTTACTTTTAAAAAGTCCGTGCTGCACGGCTTGGGAATGAATCCCGCTTCTTCGCTTTAACGAATTCCCCAAAAGGTAACTTTACTGTTTTAAATTTTCACTCCCCCCTTTTTCTCAAGCTTAAACAAAGTCCCGTTTTGTTATGGGGTGGGCTGCCCGCCCACCTCCTATGCTTTCTTTGGGGGGGATCAAAGGCTTTTCAGATTTTTCGATCATCCACTCACGGTTTTCAGCATTTTTCCTGTCTCTTGTATGCGTTTCATCACTCCATCACTCCGGTGGGTCCGGTGGCGTGACTAGTCCGGTCCGGAGCCTTTAAACTAAGGCTTCTTAGGTTCTCTGCTCAAGCGGAGCCCCCCCCAACCGCACGTGGGCGAATCGCCTCTGGGAGCGTCCCGAAAGTGCGACCGCCATTCGCCTCACCGTAGCCAGAAGTCGGGGCTGAGCCATTTTTGAGGGAAACTGCTTTCTTCTGTTTTCACCTCTTTGTTGCACTTCTGAATCACTGTGGTGTGCTGTTTAGAATGCTTGTAATGCTTCCTACAATGTTGTCCCTGCCCTTTTTCATCACACAATCTTCCTTGCCCTTCTCCCCGTACGTCCTAAGTTGAGCACTATAGCACTAAACCAATATAGCACTTCAGTGGTCTTGACTGTTTTTTGAGGAAGAGGCACTAAATTTTCTGCATAGCATCTGGTGTCTCTCCTCAACCCCCCACCCCCAGTTTCAAAGAGATTGACCCAGGGGGTTCAATTCTATGAGCCCCAAAATAAGGTGCCCCCACCCGTCATTATTTCCAATAGTAAAGGTAAAGGTTCCCTTGCTCGAAAGCCAGTTGAGTCCGACTCTAGGGTTGCGGTGCTCATCTTCGTTTCAAAGCTGAAGAGCCAGCGCTGTCCGAAGACGTTTCCGTGGTCATGTGGCCGGCATGACTAAACACCAAGGCGCACGGAATGCTGTTACCTTCCCACCGAAGTGGTACCTATTTATCTACTTGCAATTTCTTGCTTTCGAACTGCTAGGTTGGCAGGAGCTGGAACTAGAGATGGGAGCTCCCTCTGTCATGCGGCCAATAGAGGGAAGGCATTTAAAAGGAGCATAGTCCCTTTAAATGTGATGGCCAGAACTCCCTTTGTAGTTCAATCATGCTTCTTCCCTCCCCTCTCCTGGAGGCTCCTGGAAAGTCCCCTGCCAGCTTGTCAGCCTCACTGGGCAACCCTAAAGTGATGCCATCATACTCATTACACCAATGCCCCCCCCATGTCCCTGTCCCCAACCTTCCCTGCCAGTTGCTGGGCTCAGCCTACTACTGGAGTGAGGAGTGAACTTGCTGAGAGATTCCTTCTTCTCCATGAAATTACACAAGGGTTGCTCAAGGTCCAACAACCAACTGGATCTCTCTGATTTTTGTATCCAGATTGCTTTTTTTGTACAGGTGTTGAATTTGCAATTCAGACAGCAATTTAGGATTCAAGAGCAATCTACTATTACGTGAGCATCTCATGTGCCACAACTTATGGACTGGTTTGTGGGTTACACAGCACCTTCATGGGTAAACTGACCATCATTTCACATCACCACATAAAACAATAGTTAAACCTCCTACTTAAAAATATCCAGGGTACAAGATCAGAGTTAGTGCCCCAGGCAACAGGTTAAATTGTTCCCAGCTCCACTCAGGATAGAATGGGTCCTCAGTTTAGCCACTAATTTCCCCTCATCCTGCAGTTTGTCCCAAAAGCCTGTTGAGATGTTGATCCTGCCCCCCTGCTTAGCTGGACAGGGAGCTCTCTTCAAGTGCCAGTGAGGTTAGAGAACCAGAATTGGATTTCAAGACCTACCTAGGACTATCATCTTTTGGAGAGTTTTTCTCCTACTTTAATAGCTAGCTGAGAGGCAGAAATCCAACAGATGCAACCCCCCACAATGAGTCAGGGATAACACTAACTTGTTCACAGAGCTGTTGCATGCATGAGTTGGAGTAGATAAAGATATTGTCAGGGCTAGACCAAGTCCTCGATTGACTTGTAGTTGCAGTAAGACCTAGAGAATATGATGTATTGTGTTTGGCGTCTGCAACAGAGGTGGATGCTGCCCCCATTGAACAGCTTGACAGGGTATCAAAACAACATGCCCTGGTAGTTATGGGTGACTTCAACTTCCCTGAAGTGTGCTGAGAGACAAACTCTGCAAAACGTCCATAGTCACAAATCTTCCTGACCTATCTGGATGACAACTTTTTTCATCAAATGGTGGAGGAAGCTATGAGGGTCTCGGCCATACTCAACTTAATACTGACCAACAGGCAAGAGATGGTAGATGGGGTGAAGGTGTTGGGGACCTTAGGGGGAAGTGACCATGTCCTGCTAGAATTCCTTTTGCTGTGAGGCACCAAGAAAGTTCCTAACTACACATGTAAGTAAGATTTCAGGAAGGCAGACTTTAATAAACTCAGAGGTATGATGAGAATCATTCCATGGGAAAGACTGCTGGAAGGGAAAGGAGCAAGTGAAGGGTGGGGTCTCCTTAAACAAGAGCTCTTGCAAGCTCAACCTGTCACTATTCCAACAAGAAGGAAACATGGTAGGGGATCCAAGAAACCAATGTGGATGAACAGAGAACTGCGTGATGGGCTAAGGGAGAAAAAGGAAATGTTAAAGAAATGGAGGGAAGGACATATCTCTAAAGAAAAGTATCTTCGGGTTGCTGGGCACTGTAGGTCAGCCATCAGAGAGGCCAAAGCTCATAGTGAGCTAAAACTGGCCATGGAGGCTTGTTACAACAAGAAATTATTCTTCTTGGGATATGTTAAGAGCAAACACAAGATTAAAAAGGCAATGGGCCCACTGTTGGGTGAAAATGGAGAAACTCTGACAGAGGACAGAGAGAAAGCAAAAAGACTCAATGCCTATTTTGCCTCAGTTTCTTCCCTGAAGAAGAGAACAAGCTCTTCTAAAGATGGTAGTAGCTAAGTCACAGCATCTGGGCTGCTGGGTTGACATAGACAGAGAGGTAGTTGAGAAGCACATGGCTGCACTAAATGAGTACAAATCCCCAGGGCCAGATGGTATGCATTCAAGAGTGCTCAAAGAACTTTCTAGAGAGCTTGCAGAGCCTTTGTCCATCATCTTCCAGACCTCTTGGAGGATGGGAGACGTGACACAAGACTGGAGGAGGGCGGGCAGATGTTATCCCAATTTTCAAAAAAGGGAGGAGGGCTGACCCAGGAAACTACAGGTCAGTCAGTCTGACCTCTGTCCCAGGGATGATACTAGAGCAGATTTTAAAGGGATCAATCTGCAAGCATCTAAAGGACAACTTGGTGATCTGGGGAAGTCAGCATGGAATTGTCCCCAATAGGTCCTGCCAGACCAACCTCATTTCCTTCTTTGATCGAGTGACGAGCTTACTAGATTGAGGGAATGCTGTTGATGTTGTTTACCTGGATTCCAGTAAAGCTTTTGACAGGTTTCCTCATGATGTTCTGATGGGTAAACTAAAGGACTATGGACTGGACTGTAGCATAGTTAGGTGGATAGGGAACTGGTTGGAGAACCATACTCAGAGAGTAGTTCTCAATGGCATTTCATCTGAATGGAGGAAGGTGTCCAGTGGGGTGCCACAGGGCTTGGTTCTGGGCCTGGTACTTTCCAATATTTTTATAAATCATCTAGTTGAGGGTGTTGAGGGACTACTCATTAGATTTGCAGATGACACTAAATTGGGAGGAGCAGCGAACACACCAGAAGATAGAATTCAACGAGATCTGAACACGCTGGAAAGGTGGACAGATGTGAACAAGATTCATTTTAACAAGGATAAGTGCCGAGTTCTACATCTGGGTAATAAAAATGAGGAACACACATACTGGATGGGGGATACATTTCTGAGTAGCAGTGTGTGTGAACAAGATCTTGGGGTAAAGGTTGACCAAAAGTTAAATATGAGCAGCCAGTGTGATGTGGCGACAAAAAAAGCTGACACAGTCTTGGGGTGTATCAACAGAGGCAAATCATAAGATGGCATGGTCCCACTGTACACTGCATTGGTCAGGCCACACCTGGAGTATTGTGTGCAGTTCTGGAGGCATCACGTCAAAAAGGATGTGGACAGAATGGAGTGGATACAGAGGAGAGTGACAAGGATGATCAGGGGCCTGGAGGCCAAGCCCTATGAGGAAAAGCTGAAGGATTTGGGAATGTTTAGTCTGGAGAAGATGAGGTTGAGGAGGGACATTGTTATGTAGTGGGTAGCCGCATGAACAAACGACGACGGACGAGGTGATGGTGCATAGCACGCTTTATTTGGTACACAACAAGAGAGGGGACAAACGGCCGGCAGGCCAACTATATACAAACCTGGGGACACACCCCTGGTCACCATTGGTGGGTTTGAATCTCCCGCCATGGTTCCCATTGGTTCCCCAGTGTAGGGCTAGGATCCTAGTCCCCATTGTTGTCCAGGACTGAAGCTCAGGTGTGTGTGCTGACCTCAGGTGGCGGTCAGTGGACACAACATCCCTCCCCCCATAGTCCGAAACCTCCCCTATGAGACATAGTCTTTAAGGTACGCTGGGGGCCGTCGCACCCTCGCGGATCGTCTGGGGGCCGGAGCTGGGGCCTCCGGGGTTCGGACCTCCGGGGCAGAAGTCTGAGGTGGTGCTGGGGCCTCTGCGGCTACT
>NW_015168064.1:795112-796257 GCF_001447785.1 Gekko japonicus
CTGAGAGCCCTGGTGCCGGAGCGAGGCGGAGGGCAATCGGCGATCCTCGGCGACGGCGACTGCGGCGGTCGTGCTCAGCTGGGTCCTCTGGGTCGTTGTTCTGGAAGGGCGACATCCCATCCTCGTCGCCACTGTTATGTAGTGGGTAGCCGCATGAACAAACGACGACGGACGAGGTGATGGTGCATAGCACGCTTTATTTGGTACACAACAAGAGAGGGGACAAACGGCCGGCAGGCCAACTATATACAAACCTGGGGACACCCCCCTGGTCACCATTGGTGGGTTTGAATCTCCCGCCATGGTTCCCATTGGTTCCTCAGTGTAGGGCTAGGATCCTAGTCCCCATTGTTGTCCAGGACTGAAGCTCAGGTGTGTGTGCTGACCTCAGGTGGCGGTCAGTGGACACAACAGACATGATTGCTCTCTTTGAAGGGCTGTCACTTAGAGGAGGGTAGAGAGCTGTTCCTGTTGGCAGCAGAGGATAGTATTTGAAATAATGGGTTTAAATTAAGGGCGGGAAGGTACCAGCTGGATCTTAGGAAACATTTACAGTAAGAGATGTGCAACAGTGGAATCAGCTGCCTAGGGAGGTGGTGAGTTCCCCCTCTCTGGCAGTCTTTAATCAGCGTCTGGACAAATACTTGTAAGGGATACTGTAGGCTGATCCTGCATTGAGCAGGGGGTTGGACTAGATGGCCTGTATGGCCCCTTCCAACTCTGTGATTATATATGGTCCTATTGGAGTCAGAAAGGTAGCAGGCAGGACAAAATAACTGCATTCCTAACTAGTTAAGGGCAGAATGCTGGGTTTGCAGTGTTTATATCTGGCCTGCCCAATCCAAAGGCTTTATACAGTTTGCCAATTACATGAGCCTCTATCACACACCCTTATTCCATTCAGTTCCTGAAGAGGGCTCTGAGGTCCAAGCGTGCATTCTTCTGAAACTCACTAGAGTCTCAGCCTCAGCCTATATCAGTCCTCAGAGCCCCTGTCAGACATATTGGTACCAATCTGATCCCTTAAGATAAAAAAACAAAAAAGCAAAGCAGTAAATTTCCTTCCTTCCTTCCTTCCTTCCTTCCTTCCTTCCTTCCTTCCTTCCTTCCTCCCTCCCTCCCTCCCTTCTTACGTCTCGCATGAG
>NW_015168064.1:796270-832718 GCF_001447785.1 Gekko japonicus
CTTCCTTCCTTCCTTCCTCCCTCCCTCCCTCCCTCCCTCCCTCCCTGGACATTGTAAAATGAAATGAGTCACTTAAAAATGTGCTACAAACACAGCAAGGGAGGAAAACCCAGATGCTACATGCAATTGTCTGCAGCTTTCCCCCTCCCACTTTTTAAAAAAGATGTAAAGGATCTTCAGAAGCTGGGAGTTTAAGCCGAAGAATGGTAGACAGGAGAAGCTGCTAAACAAGTTTCTATTTGGCTTTTTTCCCACTGAGAATTGCTTCCTATTGTTTTTCTCAGAAGCAGCTGGAATGGGAGAAGATTCTACATGGAAAAGAGAGGGGAAGGATTAAGCAGCCTTTTCTGTCTCCCCAGTGGGGAGTCCCCACCCCTCCATTTTTCCTACTTAAACTTGTGGCTTTCTGTGGCTGCTTTTGGTTGAAAAGGAAGTCAGGAGAAAGTTACATGCAACAGTATATAAATTCCTTACATACTGTTACAGTTGCACCTCCTTCTTCCAGTGAGCATTTATCAGTAACTCTTTTAAAAATATGAAATACAGCACTGAAAGCTTTCAATTTCCACCTTAAAATATCAATTCCCTAAAATCAATTTAATGGTATGATTCATAAAGTCTCATTATGCAATTCTCTTTCACATCCAACACCTTCAAACAAGGCTGTGTTATAAATCCAGCATATAAAGATTCTGTGGTGTCAGCATTTTTGGTGGTGTTATTACAGAGGTGTGTGCCATAGAATTTTAGATTTTTAGGGTGGGGTTGAAAGAATAACAAAATTCTCACAGTGAAAATAATAAATCACGCAAATGGAGAAGGCTTTACAAAGAACCAGCCACACTGAAAGCATTGTGCTACCAGCACAATTAAATGTACAACTGCAACAGCTGTATTTTCACTCAAAAAATAAATATATTTTCTGTAAATAGTGGCAAAGGTTTTATCATGAATACCATCAGAACTGAAGTCTCCCTCTCATACTATGGCCCTGGCTACAAGAAGAAAAATCTGAGAGCCAAGACAGGTGTGGCTCTAGAGTTTCACTGCTCAGGGCTAATTATTCACAAGTCCCCACCCAGGAAAGTTGTCTTTCAGGTTTAGCTTTGTAGTCAGCCAGCAAAAGATAATAGCTAAACCAAATAGTTTTCGGGTGCATACAGCTTTCAACAAAACAGTTTCATGTCTTTTGACAGATACTTAATTTCTCAAGCATTCCTGAAATGATAAAATTAGATGGAGAGCAAAGTTTGAGTCCAGTGGCACCTTTAAGACCAACAAAGTTTTATTCATGGTATAAGCTTTTGTGTGCATGCTTTGTTCTGCTGCTTCATACCAGTACAGCTACCCCACCTGCTAAAATTAGATAAAATTCATAGCCAAAAAGACAAAAAGGAACTAACTAGAGTATGGAATCACCTTTGGAATGCCTGAGATAGGCTTATCAATTGTCCCCAGTAAAATTTAGTGAGGGTTTCATAGGTCTTTCCCACCTTGAAAGCGGGAAAGTCTCGAAAGGAATCCATTCTCCAGGGTGTAATGTGAGGCATGCTTACCAGGTGTCATTCTGTGAAATATAACTGTATAATTATTTAAAAGCTGCAAGTATAATATTTTATTCCAAAAGCCAATTTTTGCTAATGATGAGAGCATTTGTGGACATACCAATGAATGAATCTTTTGTTGTCCATAAAGATTTATTTGGCAGTGCACCAAATAGGGAACCTGCTTCATACCCCTAATCCTTGGACGTTACTTATGGGTGTTTATTAGTATACAAAAAGTCCTTGGGGCTTGGCCTCTTCTGAAGAGGTGTCAAGAACACTGATTCCAAAGTTCTCAGTCAGTGCCTGTGAGGGTGCTAATACAAGTTACTAGCAAATTATGACCTTTTTGAAGCATGGGAACATCTCACAAGTACCTCTTATGCTTTGTAATGAAAGCATAATTTGGTTTACAATGTGGCAGCTACCAAGCCTTCCCTATGGAATTTCAAGGAGAGTAATATGCATAGATACCAGTTTGTTACATCTGTATGAAACATGCAGAGCTCTACATGATGTAAGAGTCAGGGAGGAAAAGACTGTGTAGAATCTGTTTCACAGTGGACTGTTACTACTCCCTTAGAGTTTCCCCCTGTTCTCATAAGGAAATTTATTTAATTGTGTGTGTTAGGGGTCAGGTGAAGTAAGTACTGCAAATAAGGGCCCTCTATGTAGTAAACATTCCTAAAAATAAATATTTTTAGCAACTGTGCTGGAGGAATTGAACCCATGAATAGCTAAAGGAAGATGGTGAAAAATGAAAGCCAAGCACTTCAGGGTTTTCACAAGTGACTACAGCAGACACACCCTATTTAAACCAATCATTATACAATAATCAGCTACAGAAATAATTGCTTCCTTGGCTAAAAGACAAAGGCATTTCCAGCATACAAACTGTTGAATCCCCAAGGCACTGAACATGTCAAGGCTAATGTTTTGGTCTTAATAACTACTTTCAAATTAATAGTTCTCAGGTTTACTTTAGCTATGCTATGATAAATTATTATGGAGTGACATTCTTGGTACAAAAATGCAGTACTAGAGCTCATGACTTCTTTTCTCTTAATTATAGACAGACACACAAACACACACAAGTGGGGGACCTGCAAGGACTTACAGATTACCCCCTCCCCCACTGTGTTCTCTTTTTTTTCTTTCTTGAAAGCACCCATAGCCCTTCTCCCTTTCCTACTTCCTTCTCTCCTTTCCACCCACCAGCCAAACTACTTATCCTGTCTTCAGCTTTCTTTCCTTCCTTTCCCTGGCAGCCTCTCCTCAGGAAAACTATGGCCCAGTTGTGCATTGCCTTCTGAGCTGGGCCCATTTGCTCTGGGAGGAACCTGCCAGGACTAGAGGGGGGCACATCACTTTCCCCTTCCCTCACCTACCCACCTACCTTTTATCTGCCCCCTATCTTCAGTGATAATTATTATTTATTTACTTCATCTGTAGCTTATCTTTCTCCACAATGGGGACACAAAGCAGTTTACATCATTCTCCTCCCCTCCATCTTATGCTCACAACAACCTTGTGAGGTAGGTTAGCCTGAGTGTGTATGACTAGCTTAAAGTCACTTTGTGAGCTTCCACCGCAGACTGGGTCTCCCAGATCCTAATCTGAAACTCTAATCACTGCAACACGGTGGCTTTTGTGGGATGGCTGCTGTTGAACAGGAGCAAGCAGGTGAACTTGGATGAGTCATTTAGGTTGGGTGGTAGGAAATTGCCCATAGGTTGCTGCTGACCCTGGCCTCAAATCTGAATCGGGATCAGTGACTGTGCTGCCTATTTCCAGAATCTATTCTGCTGCTGTTTGCATATTTGTCAATAAGGAAGAAACTATAAACTATAAAGAAACCATAAGTGTCCAATATTTAGGCAAGTCTCTGTTGTCCCATGTACACAGGATTGAGCTTGGTTTGTCTTGGGGGTACTGCTGGACTCTAGCTTCATTCTCACATCTTTTTGTTAACTCTTGCATTTACTTGCTAATTTGCTGCTATCCATTGATTTTACTTGCCTCCTGATCCAATTTAAGCTCTGCTTTTGCATCTTGGCTCTGAGTGGCCCCTCCTAACGGCTGCCCCCACTCTCTTTTTTCCTGTAAGTAACCCTTGAGGAGATTTTATTCCATTTGTCTGAAGAAGTGTGCTTTGCACCCAAAAGCTTACACTTTTAATAAAACTCTGTTGGTCTTAAAGGTGCCACTGGACTCAAACTTTGTTTTGTTACACATACACTGTCACTCTTGAATGTCCAAGTGTTCACTCATATCTAAAGGGATATTTAATGTTTATAATATTAGGCTACAGAAGAGTGGGCTCTAAAATCTTATGAATGTTGTTTTATGCAAAAAGTTTTAGGAATTGCATATGAAGGATGAGCATAGCAATTCCTAGACTGTCTTTGTATCAGTTATGACTCTCATGGCAAATATAATAAATGAAAACATTAACCCCCCCTATCCTTTATGCTTACCTTATATCTAAACAGGAATAATAAAAGCACTGCTCCACCTTTAGTGGAAGTGTGACTTTTAATCCTGGCTAAGAACTACACCCATTAATGTGTGCTAGAACAATCTGGCTGATTATGAATTGTTTCTTTTTCACATGCTTTGTTCTTTTAAATCCTCCTTGTTTACATTTCAAGCAGTTTTAGTAATGAGGCAGTTTCAAATGTTGTTGGTGTGTGCACTACTGCTTCCTGTCTAGAAGCTAATAATGCAACATGAATATATGAGGTTGATTGATTTTGGCTTTTTCTATGTATTGGCACAGGAGAACTATTTGTTTTAGCAATTTGGTGGAACATGCCTGCTCTGGCCTGCAGGCCCTGTTTCTGCCCTGCCTTCCTGGGTTTTTCTCACACCTGGAGAGGCTTTTCTTTCACTCTAGGGTAGCTCGCCACTGCCACCTGACCTTTTACTGGAATTACCTATTGGGAGGGTCAGGATTCCCAGTTTGCCTTCTGATTTCTGAGGCCTTGCCTCAGTGTTTCCTGCTGCCCAGCAACTAGTCACCACAGGGACAGTTTACAGCCTTGTGTGCCATTGGAGGAATACCCACTTGCCCTGCCTGCCTTCCCCCTGGCACCCCTTTTAAAATAGCATGACTGAGATGGTGAAGGTCTATGTGGTACAGAGAACCACTCCCAGTATCAAAAGTTATAAAGTATTTATTAAAAAAGAAAATAGTTACAAGCATACTTTTAGCACAGCCCAAACTGAGCAAGGAATCCAAAAGAAATTAAAACACAAGTCCTCTGTCCCTTTCTCTATTAAGGGTGTGCAAAAAGAATTTGGCATTTTTTGGCTTTGGGTACATCAGACCTGAAAAACATTGGTAAATGCCAGATTTCCCCAGTCCAATACCAGTAAAGTATTGGGACTGGGGAATTATTCGGTATTACCAAATATATTCAGGTCTGATATGCCCAATGGGAGGGAAGGGAGGCATGTTAAAATGCTTTCTTTCTTTCTGGAAGCCCCTGCAGCTTTCCTTGTCAATTTCACTCCCAGCCACTCAGCTGTTAGATTTAAGCCATTTAAACCTAACAGCAGACAGGGCATGGGAGTGAAACTGGCCAGGGAAAACCTCCTCTCTCTGCCTTCCCTTCTCTAGATGCCCCAGGGTAGCTGGAGAAGGGAAGGCAGGGAGACCAGGCATGTTTCCATGCCAGTTCTTGGCTTCCCAGCCAGCCCACCACAGGCTAAGGGAAGGCATGGAAACATGCCTCCTTTCCTCCCTGAGCCTCTCCTCTGCTGTGGAGAGACCCAGAGAGGGAAGGAAAATTCAGGGCAGGCATGTTTAAATGCTTTTCCTTCCCTCCCTGAATTTGGGCAGGTTGGCTGGGAAGCCAAGGGAAGGCATGGAGACATGCCTGGGCTCCCTGCCTGCCCTCTCCAGCTGCCCCATGGCCACAGGGCAGCTGGAGAAGGGGAGGCAGAGTCAGGACAGGCATTTAAAATGGCTGTGCTCTCTGCCTGTGCTTCTCCAGAAGCACTGTGGCAGACGGAGAAGGGAAGGCAGGGAGAGGAGGCTTTCCCTGATCAGTTTTAATCCCACCGGCCTGTCAGCTGTTAGGTTTAAATGGCTTAAATGGCTTAAACCAGCAAGGGAGCCCAGGCATGTTTCCATGCCTGCCCTTGGCTTCCCCAGCTGACCCGCAGCACTGAGGCAGCTGGAGAAGGGAAGACAGAGACAGGAGGCTTTCCCTGGTCAGTTTCACTCCCACCCGCCTGTTAGTGTTAAATGGCTTAAATCTAACAACTGACTGGCGGGGAGGGAAATTGACTAGGGAAGCCACAGAGGGAGGGAGGAAAGTTGGCATTCGGCTACTGAAAAGCTGAAAAAGCTGAATAAATTCAGTAATAAATTTGGGAAACTCTATTTGGTTGCTGAAAAGTTTCCTGAATTTGCATTTGGTTTAGGAATACTGAATAAATACTGACAAGGCATTTGTTTGGTATTTTTTCGGTTTGGGGAAGCCAAATGTACACCTCTATTCTCTATACATGCCCTATCAAAGGTTAAAACAGGACAGGCTCCTTTTGCTTAGGATGTTACAGATCCCTATAGAATTTATTTTTAAAACTATTTTTTATTTAAAGTTTTTCATACATATATAAAAAAGAACAAGAAAGAATATAAACAATAGAAAAATAAAAAATAAAATAAAGAAAACAAACCAGAGAAACATATGTTTACAGTTTAACCAATTATATAACCTTATTTGCATACTCTTACTCATCAAATCCAGAGATCATCAACTCATTTTTTCCTTGCATGCAGAAAGTCAATAAGGGGCTTCCAGCTAACAATAAAAGTAAATAATGTCTTTTCTTTAATTAAAGAAGTAAGTTTAGCCATTTCTGCTCATTCCAACATTTTCAACTTCCATTCTTCTGCTGCAGATATTTTTATAGATTTCCAGTTCTGTGCATAAATTAACCTTGCTGCTGTAGTCATATATAAAAACAAAATTCCATGACTATTTTTAAGTTGTCTGTCCATCAAACCCAACAGAAAAGCTTCCAGTTTCATTTGTAAATTCATTTTTAAGGTCTTCTGTATTTGTAAATGTATTTGCATCCAGAACTTTTTGCCTTTATCAAAGTCTACCACATATGATAAAACATTCCTGCATGCTGTTCACATTTCCAAAATTTGAAATATTTTATACATTCTAGCCAACTTATCTGGTGTCATATACCATCAAAACATCAACTTATAAAATTTTTCTTTAAGATTAACATTTAATGTGAACTTCAGTCCCTTCAACCATAATCTTTCCCACTGTTCCATCAGTATATCATGTCGAAATTCTTAGCACATTTTATCACACAATCTTTCACTTGTTCTTCTGTTTCATATTTCAACAACAATTTATACATTTTGGCAATAACATGAACATAATCTGTATAGAGGTCTATTTCAAATACAGTCTTATTTTCTTCAAAACCATATGAATGTCTGTCCACTTTCAATCTATCTAACAAATGTGCATAAAAAACCATTGACAATTATATCTTTCTTTTAATAGATCTTCCTTTGATTTCATTTTACATTCACCTTGTAAACACTAATAAGTTTTGGTAAGTTATCCATTCTTCCCTTGGTAACATTTCTTGTCTATAAAATGCTTCTTGTGGAGAAATATATAAAGGTGTTTTTTTGACATAATCTAGGTTTTTATTTATTCCCAATCATTAATAATGCATGTCTAATATAGTGACTTTTGAAATCTACATTAAATTAATTTTTTTTCATACTACGGATAACCATGCCACCCAAACCTTATGTCATGTCCCTCCAATTTGAATAAACTTCTGTTTCTCAACAATAACCATTCTTTTACCAACCCAAACAGCATGCAGCAAACTAAAGTTTCAAGTCCGGTAAACCTAGCCCTCCTCTTTTCTTATTGCAAAATCTTATATTTAATATGTTTTTTTTAACCTTGCCAAAGAAACTTAGAAATATCTTTTTGCCATTGTTTAAATGGTACATCAGATGTCAACAAGATCCCTATAGAGTTACCATTACCTTGAAGCTTGCTCCAGCTCTTGAGGTGAGCACATGGTCAATGGCTGTCTTCCCAGTGGAGAGGTCTGTACATGTTCATGGATGCAGCTCCCAAGGAAAAGAGACCTCATTCCTGCTTCAAGGAGTTTTTATCATATCTGTTTCTCCACCCACTGACCAGGTCAGTCCAGGTCAAAGAAGCATTTCCTAGGGCTTCTTCCTGGAGATTATTCCTGGATCTGTTCTAGCCTAAAGTCCTCCACATCTCTGTTCCCTGCTAGGAGGAGGGGGGGAGAGAAAGGGGAAGCTTGACTATTCAGTCATCTAGAACTATAAGCATTTGTGTGAAGGTAAGTCTGGAGAGCAATTGCACTGACTTCCTCCTTCCCAGGTTGTTCTCTGCCCAGAGAGGGGAAAAAACTTTTAAAACTCAGAGTAAAGGTTTGGCTCATTGCAAACTTCCCAGGAAAAAAATGCATTTCTTCACAGGCTACTTGTGAATAAATGCTTGGTTTATGGATGACATGGAGAGATGATGCTAAAAAAAATCCCAACCAATAAGACCTTTTTGGAGTTGACCTCCACAATGTGCAACTGCTCCACACTGGCATTTCCCATAGCGATCATATTTATGTGGCAGTCCCACGATTATGGAACAACCTCCTCAGAGAGATGTTCCCGGCCCCTTCACCTTAGATCTTTAGGAGGCAGATAAAGATAGTTTAATTTATGATGGTATTTTATTAGGTTTTTTTTTTTGCCTATCAGCAGTTTATTGATTTTAACTAATGGCTTTAATGTATTTCATGGTGTTATACTATTATTTACATTGTAAGCTGAAGAGTTCCTATAAGGTAGAAAGCAGCTAATAAGTCTTTTAAATAAATGATAAACAAACATATGATATTCCCTTTTGCTTGCAGGTCAGAAATAGGATACTTACTCAGATTCCTGCTCTTAGGTTCACACAGCAGAGAGGGGTGTGTCCAAAACAGTATCCATTTATTAGCGAAGAGATACATGGATGGGAACAACTGGTTACAGGACAAATAGAATCCAGCAGAGACTCCGACCCATGAGACTTAACCAACTCACACAAATATTACAGGGAGGTAGGAGAGTGTTCCATTGTAACATATACAGTAAATACACTGTATTTGTATATGTATATTTAAATGCTCAAGTGCATGCATCTGAGGTAGGGATACTTAAAATTTCGGGGCTTCCGGTTTGGACTCTGTGAATGGCGGTCGCAACTTCGGGAAGCTCCCGGAGGCGATTCGCCCACGCGCGACTAAGGGGGGGAATCCGCACAAGCAGAGACCCTAAGGAACCTCAGACAGAGGTTCCGATCTGGGGCGCACAGGGGATGTGCCTCTTTCCCGGCCCAAAGGTCGGAAATTGAGGCTCGCCCCATGCCCCAATGGCTCTTGCTGCGGCAGTGCCCCGCACGGGGACTAGCAGAGCCGCCGGACGTCATCGAGTGATGAAGCGGAAAAGCGTTTGAATGGAAGAAATTCAGCCAAAACTGTGAGTTGCCGATTGGGAACGGGAAAAAGAGTGAAGTGCATTCCCCCCCTAACGAAAAAGCGCAAGGGAGGAGGGGGAGAGCCCCCCTGATTAAACAGAGACTGATTTAACAGAAAGAAGAGGGGGGAAGTGAAATTTTAAAAGAGTGGTGTTACCTTTTGGTGAATTGTTGAAAGAAAAACAGTTAGACTCATTTGTTAGCTGCGCGGTACAAACTTTTCAAAAGTAAACATTAAAACAAAGATGTTGGGGCAGAAAAAGTTTCAGGAGAAGCCGGCAAAGTAGCTGGGAGGAACTTCTGGTGCTGGCTCCCGCCCCTTGGAGCCAGCTGTCACTCAACAGGAGAGCGAGCTTCTGCGCCCTCTGCTGGAGCAAATGCAAAAAATAAATCAGACATTGACAAGCATGGAAAGTGTTCTCAGTAACCAGCAGATCCAGCTGAATGATACAGCTAAGAAAATGGAGGAAATCGCGCAAAAATGCCTGGTCTCAGCAGAAGATACTCAAAAGGTCAAGAAGAAGGTGGAGAAAATGGGAAAACATCAAGAAATGCAAGATAAAAAGTTATTGATGCTTCAAATGGAAAAATCAAACTTGACTCTCCGATTTCAAGGCATAAAAGAACTGGAAAAGAAGATCTCCAAAGTATTTTAGTGGAAGCTTTGGCATCACTCACCGGCAGAGAAGCAGAAAAAATAAGCAAGGAAATGGATCTGGTTTACAGAGCCTATTCCAACTTTACAAAGATGAATAATCTGCCGGCAGAAGTGGTAGTCAAGTTTACAAAGCAGAGAAGTCGGGATCAAATACTGAGAGTGTCTTCATCAATGCCTATGAAAATTGGAGAGCAGACAATCAGAATTTTGAAGGATGTTCCATTTGAAATTCGAATGAAGAGGAAGGCTTATAAAGGACTGACCTTATTCTTGCAAAATCACCAAATTAGCTATCGATTGTTGATTCCAGAAGGACATCTTCAAATTTAAAGATAAAAGGGAGAAGATTGACTCCATTTTCAAAGCTCAAGACTTTTTGAAGAGACACGCCAGCTCAGAGGAGGCAGCACTTGCCAGATGGGAAGAAATGGACAGTGAAGGAGACAGCGGCTCGGAGACGGGGGACAAGACTCCGGAAGATGAAGGAGCAGGGAAAGGGCCATCCTATAACCTGAGAGACATAAAAGGAAGGCAGCCCAGAACTTGAAGATTGGTTCGGAAAGCGCATGAAAAGACTTTATTAACAATAAACCAAAGGGACACTACTAATACATTAACATTTATATTTGTTTTTCACAGGTTAAGATGAAAGACGATTGACAACTCACAGAAGAAGCCAAAAGAAGATTTGTTTAATACTAACAAAAGATTAACATACTAATTGAGCATCACTCAAACTTTTCTTAGTCCAGCTATATACCCTCCCCCTTTCTGATATTAAAAGTAATAAATTCTCTCCTTTTTAGGAGAGTTAATAAAAAAAATATTTCAACAGAAACATGACTACCAGTACAATGTACTTTAATTGAACTCCTTATTTACATGTGAATTTTGGCCTTGTTCATACGAGGCATTTTGGGCTGGGAGTGGGCCAGATTGGAAGCGCAGCAAACGGGCGCAATCCCACGTCAACATCTGGCTGGCGTTGCGCTCCCGTCTCCGATCCGGCCCTTCCCCCGATGAAGCGCTGGCCGTGGGATCGGCGGTGCGTCTTGCCGCCGGCGCATCCCCGGCCCCCAGCGGAACTGCGCATGCGTGAGCATGCACAGTTCGGCAGCCTCCTCCTCCCGAGTGTCCCTACCTCCCCGGCATCTGATCGCTTTGCCGGGTGTTTTCCCTGCCATGTGGCAGGGGCCTAAGTACCCTTGCCAGATCACTTTGATGCTGTTGTTCAGTGTTTGATTTCAATGCCATGTAGAGCAGCTATAATCTTTTTATCATGATGCAAGAAATTGCCCGGTGAACTATGGGTCTTCACCAGAAAAATAACTAGTTTCCATGAGGCACTGCAAGAATGTTCATGTGCAAATTTATACCTGAGCAGGACATCTCAGCCATCTTTCCTTTAAATTGTCAGTGTGGGTGATGCATACAAGGAATAGTGCATAGTGATAAACCCTGAAGGATATCTCTTTTAATAGGGTAAAGGCATTGAAAACAAGTCTTTGATAGACAGATGGAAGAAGAAACTACAGTTCCCATGAGGTAGTGCAATAATGCACATATGTGAATTAATATGGATCTGGACAGATCAACAAAAATTAACTGAGTGATGCTGCTTTAAAGCACAGCAACACTTAAGTAATAAGTCTCATTTCAAAATGTATTTTTTTTTATTTAACAATGTGCCTTAACAATTGGAAGAACTGACAACTGTGGTTGTAGGAGGGAGGCTGTTCTGGAAAAGCACTATGTAATCATACATGCACAGTCATTTTTTTTTTACAGCTGAGCATGCTTGAGCTGTTCAGATGTAGTTTAAAAACATGTTGAATGTTTGGCTCTGATGAGTACAATTTGTGAGAGGAGCATGCAAGTAGAATTTCTTGAGTGATTGTGCATCCCTGATCCTCAGTTGTGGTTCTCTAATACATGTGTATATATATGTTGGAAGACACACACACACACACACACACACACACACGAGGCTGCCTTATACTGAATCAGACTGTTGCTCCAGCAAGATCAATATCATCTACACAGATTGGCAGTGGCTCTCCCTGGTCTCAGGGAAAAATCTTTCACATCACCTGCCACTTGACTTATGTTTTTGAACTGCAGACATCAGGGACTGAACCTGGGACATTCTAAATACCAAGCAGATGTTCTACCACTAAGCCATGGCCCCTCCCACTGCATATGCATATCATCCATCCTGTACAGATTTGGTGTAGGAAGCACTTATCAGGTACTTTTCCTGTTTACATCGTAGTGTTATTCATTAAAGCATTTGTCCCTAAATATGTTTTTAGACTTCCCCTATAATTTCCCATTATAATCAGAAGGTACTACTACTATAAACACAGGATGAGGAGGCCAGAAGTAATATTAAGTAAAGTAAAAATAATATTTTGGAATAGTATGTTTCAGAGTTATTTTTTTTAACTACTTCCCTCTCTTTCTCTGCATCCTGCTGCCTTCATTCCTTCCACAGCTATATTTAGACTGTAAGCTCTCTGGGACATGGACCTTTTTTGCTTATGTTACTCTGTAAAGTGCATAGGGTATTCAATAAATATACTTTACTATGTGTTTATTTTATTATGTTTATAGCATTCCATTGCTGGAGAATTCATCAGACAAGGGTATTCTGTCACATAGGTTCCCAGAGTGCCACTCCTGTCCTCAGAAGCATCAGCCCTCACTAATATCACACAATTAATGCTTCATAGGTTTCAGATTCAAAATACTTCAAGATAATTTCTGAACACTTTGCTTACGCTTAAAAAGGTAAAGGTTTCCCTTGCTCAAAAGCCAGTCAAATCCGACTCTAGGGAGCAGTGCTCATCTCCGTTTCCAAGCCAAAGAGCCAGCGCTGTCCAAAGACTTTTTCCATGGTTATGTGGCCAGCATGACTAAACACCGAGGTGCATGGAACACTGTTACCTTCTCACTAAAGTGGTACCTATTTATCTACTTGCAATTTCTTGCTTTCGAACTGCTAGGTTGGCAGGAGCTGGGGCCAGAGATGGGAGCTCACTCCGTCATGCAGCACTCGGGTCTCAAACTGCCAAGCTACCAACCTTCCGGTCTGCAGCTCAGTATCTTAACCTTTGAGCCACCATGGCTCCCTGCTTACACTTACTGCACTTCTAATATTAAGTGAATGTCAGCTAGTATCCCCATCATACAAGTAGAGAATATGCAGTACACCAGTCTTTAGGTCTTTCATAATACCCATTCAACTATGTTGTCTAAAGTGCATTCACAAGCAGCAATGGGTAAAAGATCACCTTTTCATTAAATCTAGACAATACAAATCTGCCAATGAATCCTGCGGTACAATCTCCATTCATTTCAATGGCATTGGCTTTGGAAGAAGTCCCATTAAGACACATGAAGGTTGTGCTGTTCGGATGCTTGGTGGATCACAAACTTCCTTACATATAATTGAGGTACCTTTTATACTTCTTATGATGCTGGTCACCTTCTATCAAGGTGTCCAGCTTCCGACAACCCAAATTAGTAGCAACATTTAAAATATGTCACATGGACAATAATTTCTAAATATAACTTATTCTTGCTACTTCTATACATTATATACCAGGGAAATAATAATTATTTAATAGTGGATGGTCAACTGTATTTTATGGGGCTATTTGAATATTGTAATTTCCCAGCCAGTAAGAACACTGTAGGAATTAATACCTTTGGATTAAATGCCTGTAAGTATGAATGAGATGCATTTTACAAGAGGGTCCTGTCTGACTAATTTGGAAAGTATGGACAATAAATAGCTTAGCTATAAACAGCAACTTTATCCCTGTGGGAATGAAGTCAGCTGTATAAATGCTAGAGAATGGAAGCTTTAGGGCAGAATCTTTGACCTCTTTATATATTTATGTCACTTGGAAAAGCCTGTGTCATTGGGTAGTACTTGTTTGGATTAGGTATCCAAAAAGGGTTGAGAGTGCATGCTCCAAAAATGTACAAATAAAAAAACCAAAATAACGGTACATTTTAATACTAATATTGATAACAATGAAATATATTTAATAGTAAACAGCACAACACATTAAAATGGTTTCTACAGAACAAAATAGCTAATATGTCAATATATACTATAAATAAGTGCTATATATTATACTAACAATATGGCAAGTATTTCTCATTTATCTAGTTCATCAAGAACAATCAACATGTGTTTGTCTCATAGTTAATCTAAAATATCAAACACATTTTAGCTTTTACCTTTTTCAGTGGTGGAAATATACTGCATATATACACATACAACTGAACAAAAGTTATTCAGTAAGGTCAAAGTGTACAAATAGGTGTATTGATACCACAATAGCCTCTGTCCCCATCCCCAGCAAAAAGTCACTTTTTGGAAGCAGTGAGGGGAGGTGGTGTTAATTATTGTTTGATTCAACATTTTTTTCTCTTCCCAGCCACCCTTCCCAAAATGGCACTGCCTGAATAAGGTCTCCTGGCATACTATTACATACACTTGAATGGGACATGCGGTTTTGAATTTTCTAGTTATGTGGGATTCCAACCCAGGGTCTACCTATTCTAATTACAACATTAACTCACACCAATCTGATTCTCAATTTTTAATTAGTCTTTCACTCACAATTCTTTTTCTCAATCACCTAATCAAGAAATCCTTGGTGATTATGTACCATGACAATACTACAAGATTAATAATTATACATGGGCATCTACTGTAATTAACTGTTTGACCTCACTTGAACACTACACGGTGATGTACTTTTCCTCAGTCAGAAGATGAATTAAGTGCTTGAAAGCATCCTTAAGAGCTTCTTTCTCTTTTTATTGGTCTGTGTCATCAGCTTGATTCAACAGAGCTCTCAAGGTCAGCAAGTCTATCATGACTAACATGGTGACATAAACTCCTCAGGATAGCCTGTGGAGCTGGCTATCCATGCTTCCATGACTTCACACCAAAGATCAACAGACCTGTCAAACAGACAATGTTATCATTCATATTATAAAGTTACCCTGCTTCGAGACACCTTCAGTTATGTCTTCCTTTCTTCCCCTGAGCCCCAGCTCAAGACCCCTGTCTCATAGTGTCTCCATTGTAATCTCCCTTTCTCCCACTTCACCCCTTTACTCATACTTCGGTGTCTGCTGCCTGTTGTGTGCTGTCTTAACACGCCTAACAGACCTGAAACTACAGTCAGCAGACACTGTTGAAATGTTTCCTTAAAATCTCCCTGACCATAGGAAGCATGTTGCTAGAGAACATGTCAGCAGGGGTCATTTCCTGCAGGACCGCACAGGAGCGGAGCGCCAGCAGAAAGGAGCCCAGGGGGCGGGCACATGCAACAAGCCCTGCCCCCTGCTCCCAGCAGCCCTCAGTTGGGCCACGAGGAGCAAGAAGCAGCCAGGTAAGTTGCGGAGACCCCCCCCGCCCGCCTTCAGGTACAAGCTCTCCCTCCTCTGTGAGGGCAGATCTGCGCATTCCCCCCCCCCCATAGCTAGCAATCCAAAACAGTCCAGTAGAGCCTGAGCGGTGGGTGTTGCCTTCTGAGACATCTCTGGTGATGTCAGGGTGTGTGGCATATGCAAATAAGTTATACTAATAAGTTATGCTAATGAGCTCCTGCACCTCTTTTTCTACAAAATGACCCCTGCATGTCAGGAAGACGTCTACTATAGAAGAAGACTTCTACCCATTTTATATGTGAAGGGAGCATTTTATATAGGAAAACTTTCAAATATTTGACCTCTCCCACATATAATCTGAAGTGTACAGCCTAGCAACAAGCACATCATGCAGACGCTGTCAGCTGTTATTCATATGAACTTGCACAAAAACGAGGTTGTAAGCTTGTGGAGTAGGAATTACATGATCTTATATCCATATTCTGTGCACTTTCAAGTGCATACTTGGTATTAAATAAATATTAAATAGGGTTAGTAATACATTTCTTAAATGATATAATACAGTGCCAAATCCCTTGCCAATGCAACTCATTGTATTTTATTATTTAAAACATTCTTATGCCATGTTTCCACCCAAATAGGGTTCCCAAGGGGAGGACCCAATCATCTCCATACTCTAATTGCAAAGTTACTAAAATGTCTGACTCTTCTTCAAAATCAATCTAAAAAAGAAGTCAGTAAGATCAAAATATCTCACCTACTCATTCTTCCACTTCCTAATTTCTTCAAGATCAACTTGTGTCAGTGTGACGTTATTATGGGAGGAGAGATGGCATGACTTGTGAGGACAAAGGCTGGATTTTACAGTAGCCTCTCTTTCAGGATTTCTGCTTCACAAGGTGATATTCATTTACAACATGGATGCAAAAGAAAAATGTCAGAAGACAATGGAATTAAAATATAGTAGACAACAACATCATGAAAAAATTGAAGAGAATAAACAGCTGGTTGTGCACTATTCAGAAAGGAAAGCACTTTTAGCTGAATCATAGTCTGGTGCTATTGTTAAATCTTGTAGGCAGCTATTTCATCTTATGTCAGCAGTGAGTCATGAAGATGAGGGTCTGTAGAAAACAATAAATAAGCCTAATTTCCTTATAAATTCTTGTGAAAGACAGAAACACATGCCGGGGGGGGGGGTAAGGAGAGGATCTGATAAACCCCTGACTTTAGCCAAGCTATGTATGTCGTAAGCTGTAGATAAAAGTAGGGACACTTCAGATTTTGCAATGAATGTGTTCAGTGGTTGATTACTGCATCTATTTTATTCAGTAATAAACAACTTGAATGGCTGCTGAACATATTTGTATCTGATTTTTGAAAAAATCGCATATGTGTAAAAATGCTGCTTATCCTTATCACTAGTCCTTATCACTACTAAGGACTACTTAGATTAACATTTAATCATGTTTTTTTTTAAAGTACATACGTCTCATTTATATGACTTTTTGACTGATTTGACTTTCTGTTTAAACAATTCATCTGGGAGAAATTTGTCAACTGGAGGAGAATGAACTAGCAAGAGACTGTGCATATGGGAATTTACCAATAGCGCTAGGTAAAACTGCCAAATTCTGTTTTTATTTGACTTTATACTTTGTGAATCACCTTAAATTTAGCTCCAAAATTGTTAATACAATACCTGTGAAGTAATTCCTGTGCTCTGGCCCGATAAGAGATTTGTGAATCTCACGGTGTCAAAGAGACACCAGGAAGATGGCTGGCCCTTTTAATTTCAATAGAAGCACACTATTTGTTTTTGTGTTTTTCTTGCTCAGAGGAACTAGAGTGCAGCCTGACACCAAAGGCACCAATGCATATTTATGTTCCCTCCTTGTGAAAAAAGTCTTTTATAATCACACCCTGAAACTTTTTTTCCCTTTAAAAAAAAAAAAAAAAATGTATCATCCAACCTCAGGAAGAGTTCTGGAGAACTTGAAGGCTTGTACAATGTTTCGTGTCATTTCCATTGGCCCTAATAAAATGTATTATGTGGACTGTGGTTGGTTTTCAGATTTTGATTTTGCACCAGCATAGCTGTAAAGAACTTTTGTTTAGACAGTTGCTTGCTGAGCAGAGCAGTGGTAGAGCAAAGAGGAGGGGAACGTATTTATATGTTTTATTTATTTTACAAAATTTATATCCCACCGTTCCATTGCCATAAGGACCACCAAGATGGCTAACAAATTAAAACATAAATAATAAAACCACATGTTTCATGAGCCAGTGGGGGGCATAGTGGTTAAGAGTGCCAGACTAGTATCTGGGAAATCCAGGTTTGAATCTCCACTCATGCCATGGAAGCTTGCTGGGTGACCTTGGGCCAATCACACTCCCTCAGCCTAACCTACCTCTCAAGGCTGTAGTAACCTACTTTGGGTCCCCATAGGGGAGAAAGGTAGGGTATAAATGAATTAAATAAAATTTTAAAATCTTAAAAACCACTAAAACCAACAAATACACATTGTTAAAAATTAAAACCAGAACTAAAGTACTTACAAAAACATTAAATAATTTTATAATGTGCAGGAGGGATCACTGAGGGAACACCAAATAAAATAGGAAAATCTTTATCCACTGGTGGAAGAAAGCAACAAAAGGGGACAGGGCAGTCACCCTGAGAACTACCAACCTAGTAAGCTGATGATACACAAAAAAAGCGATTGACTACACTACAACCTGTTGCAGAAATATAAGTAAACTCTGCATTCTCATCTAAGTTGGTGTAATCATTAGCTAACCCCCCCCCCCAGGTCTGGAGCATATAGAAAATTTGTAAGACAGATTCCCACAAAATTTATCTTTAAATCCCAGGCATTGCATTCAGATAGAAAAGAGGCAATATTTAGAGGGTGACCACCCCACAGTATAGATTTCTGAAGGGCTCATTTGAGTGGCTCAGTCTATCATAAACAGCTCCCCCCCCCCGTTATTTTATGAGCTTCTAGGTAGTTTACAATTACCTCGGAAACATAATCCTTGAGGTCTGACCAAATTTGCTTTGTCTCTTGTCTTGTCTTAGGTGGAAGATTATAAACATTTATTATCAAATAAGTATTAGATGCAAATTTTATATGAGCTGCCATAGTGAAGGGAGAAAAGAAATTTAACCAAGTAATTTCTGCTCTAATTCTTAAAGGTATCAAAAGAGCTAAACCTGCTGAGGACTGAGCATTTTTATTACTCTTGACAGCTGGAATTTAATTTGAAACAAAATTGAGGTCTGCTAAGTCATCTATGAATCAGACTTCTTGGGAAAAAATTCTGTCAGCCTTATGAATAATATCAAGCAATTCCGAGTTTCCTTTCTTTGAAGACCAACCTGCAATATCCCGTGAAATAATATGAAGATTTGTACTGACCCTATCATTTAGAACAAAGTTTGAGTCCAGTGGCACCTTTAAGACCAACAAAGTTTTACTCAAGATATAAGCTTTTGTGTGTGCACACATCTTCAGATACAATGAAATGGAAAGTACCAGTCCATACATATAGGTAGAGAGCAGGCAGTAAATTCACATACAGCATAATAAAGACATTTAACAGATTCAATGACCAAACAGGAATAACAAGCTTAGTTATTGGTTACCATTTGTTTGAGTATAATTATGGGGGGAAATATAGTGAAGGAAATATGTCAAGATTGGAGATTGATGGGCAGATGCTGGGAGTAATTAAGTGAGACCCTGTCATTACGCTCCATCCATCTCCAGTCAAGGATGGAGGCAACCTTACAGCATCTTTTTCTTTGAAGTGGGGCAATTGGGTGTGTAGAGTTATCTCCCCTGTCCCCAGACCAGAGAAATACATTCCAATCTACCATTCCAATTACATTACATTCGTCATTTCGTTATTGCAGTGTGTCAATTCCAATAAGTGTTTCATGATGATTATTGAGCACACAGGGATTTGATTTAATAGAAATCAAAAGGGGCTTGCACTTTTTTCACAGAACTAGAATAGGGGTGCCAGGTAACTTCTAGCAACTGGCAGTGGGCAGTGGGTGGGGGCGACTTACCAGTAAGGTCTGGTTGCTGTCACCAGTGATGCTACAACATAACTTCTGGTGTGCACTAGAAGTGTTATCATCATGTTGCTGGTGATGTGGGATGCTTCAGTATTTGTGCAAAAATTCTATGTGGAACAATTTGTGCAAAAACTCTATGGCAGAAACAAGTACCAGAGTATCCCCATGTTGTTGGATATATGATGATGGCATTTCTGGTGCATGTCAGAAGTGACCTTGCTTTGTTGCTAGTGATTGCAGCCTAGGCCTTCCTCTGCTGTTGGCAAGCCCCCCCCCCCAGTCTTAGGGGCAGGGCCTGAGGGCTAGAACTAGAGTCTCTCCTAATTCATTAAGTTCCATATTCCCTTACCAAAAATCTGAGGCTGTGATTGGTAGCATGTTTCAGAGTTTTGGAACCACTACTGAGAAGGCCCTGTCCTAGGTTTCAATTTACTTAATCTCAGAAAACAAGGCCTCTAAAGCAGGGCCTGTAAAGGTGACTTTAGTTGTCAGGTAGGTTTATAAGGGTGTAGGTGGCCCTTTAGATATGCTGGTCCTGAACCATGTAGGGCATTAGAGGTCAACATCAGCACATTGAATTGTGCCCAGAAACAGATTGGAAGCCAGTGTAGATGGGCCAAGACTGGAGTGATATGGTCCCTATGACACACACCAGTCAATATCCTGGTTGCAGCATCCTGCACTAATTGCAGTTTCCAAACACTTCACAAGGGCAGCCTCAAACAGAATGCATTGCAGTAATGTAATCTAGATGTAATCAGGGCATGCAGGACAGTGGCCAGATCTCCTATGCCCAGGAAAGGCTGCTGAGGTCTACCCAGCTGAAGTTGGTAAAAGGTACGCCTTGCTGCAGCTGGTACCTGCTTACCCAGCAGTAGGCCTGGGTCCAAGAGCACTTCCAGATTCCAGACCTGTTCCTTCAAGGAGAGTGCAGCCCAATCCAGAACAGCTGGCACCTTAAATCCTAGGACAGACCTTCTGTTCCCCAGTAGCACTTCCATCTTGTCAGGATTAAGCTTCAGTTTATTCACCTGTATCCACCCCAGAACTGCCTCCAGGCACTGGTTCAGGGTTTCTACAGCCTCCATGGGATTAGCTGCAAGTGTGAAATAGAGCTAAGTGTCATCTGCATATTAGTGACAACCCAACCCAAATCTTTGGATTACCTCACCAGCAGTTTCATGTAGATGCTAAAGAGCATTGGCAATAACAGAGCTGCACTGCCTCTTCCATTTCCTGGCATAGATCATCCACCAACATGACTAAGGGTCTTTCAGCCCCACAACCAGGCCTAAAACCAGATTGGAAAGGCTCATCCAGGAAAGCTTGAAGTTGTCTAGCCACCACCCATTCAAATTCAATCACCTTGCTCAAGAGGGAACATTTGACACTGATTGATAGTTATTGAGATCTCCTGGGGCTAGGGTTGCCAGGTCCTACCTTCTTCCAGGTGGGGGGATCTTTGGGCCTTGCTGGGATCTTCTGCCATGTGTGTGAAACGTGCATGGTGCAATGACATCACATGGAAGTGACATCATCACACTGCTGATGTCACACGCTGATGATCTAGTTTTGGGGCGAAACACTATGGTTTGAACCCAAATTTACCATAGAGTTTTGCCCAAAAAAATAGAGTGTTGCCACGTGATGTTGGTGATGCAATGAGATCAATTCCGAGTAATGTCATCTCATCGCATTCTGGGGCATTTGCAGGTAGGGTTCCCCCCACCGGCCAGCTTGCTGGTGGCAGGGAGGAGCCCACAAAAGCAGGGGAACCCCCACCTGGACCAGTGGGCTGGCAAGTGTCAACCCTACCTGAGTCAATCACAGGCTTCTTTAGAAGTGGACACACCACAGCATGTTTCAAGGCTGGAGCATTAACTACCTCTGAGGCCCAGTCAGCTTCCCTGGCAGATTTAAGTAGCCAGGAAGAAGAAGAAGAAGAAGAAGAGATTGGATTTATACCCCACCCTTCACTACCCAAAGGTGTTTCAGAGCAGCTTACAAACTCCTTTCCCTTCCCCTCCCCACAACAGACACCCTGTGAGGTAGGTGGGGCTGAGAGAACTCTTGACAGAAACTGCTCTTTTTCAAGAACAGCTCTTATCAGAACTATGGCTTGCCCAAGGTCATCCAGCCAGGTGCAAGTGGAGGAGTGGGGAATCAAACCTGGTTCTCCCAGATTAGAGTCCACACACTTAACCACTACACCAAACTGGAAGGGCAAGGGTCGTACAGGTAGGGCTCAAACTTCCAAGGATCCTGTCCACATCCCCAGATGGAATAAACTGAAAAGTATCTCCCCAAACTGGACAAGTTGGCACTCTGGCACATGTGACCCTGTCACTGCTAATGTAGAGTCCAAGTTGGAACATATTTGAGATATTTTATCTGCAAAATGCTGAACAAAATGGTCATAGTGGGCCACAGAGCAGTCTACTTCCTCCAGAAACTCAGTGCTGGAGCATATGCTTAGGTATGTAGAAGGTTCTAGAATCTGAGACAGCTTGGCTAGGAAAGATTTATGATTGAGGCCATGGAGAGTTGGTCTAGATAAACCAACAATCTGACTCAAATAATGTACCTTCATAGTTTATTGTGTTGTCATACAGTCAATGCACATCTAAACAGGAGATGCTAGGGGTACAACACCAGGAGAATGCCATTAGCATTCTGTTATCTCTCTGAATGATTTGGGGACTAGTTGAGACACTGCTAATCCATGGTTGGATATCCCATCTCCTTAAAAATTTCATTTTTCAAATTACTTCTATGTGAGGAGAGGGAGGCAAACTGGATCAGGACCTTGGTATTGGGAAAAGGGGGTTTAACCCCCCATGTTGCTCTTTGCCCTGCTGAGGAAAATACATTCTTATTGGGAAAATGTCAGGGACAGGAAAGGTTACTCTTTTTCTCCAGGTTCCTTCACCACCATGGTTCCTTTTGACAAAAAAGCTGCTTTGCATGGGTAGTAGCCTAGTATGTGATGCTGTGAAAGTGTAAAGACCCATAGAGCAGTGTGTTTTTCTCTGTTAATGTCTCATTTCAATTAGGTCTAAAAGAAATTTAAAGAGATCCCATGCAAATCATGTGTTTCAGTGTTAAATTTGACCTTTAGAGGTATCTGGTCGGTTGCTCTGGCAAACAGGTATTATTTGTTCAACTGAGGGGGAAAGTCAGAGAGGGAAAAACACACACAAACAAATGAAAGACTTGCTCTGAGCCCACTATTTCTAAGTAACCTCTTCCTAAGGGCCTATTTCTCTAGGCCACACAAGATCTGTAACTCTTGCCCTGGTGATCTATTCCTATATATTTAATTGCTTGAGCAATGAAAGAAAAACAAGTTATTTTGTTTCAAAAATGACATATAGTCCATATTATAGCAATAGGCTTGCAACCTGATCTCCCCTCCCCCAAGGTCCAGAAATATGTACCTCCCCCCCAAGCTTGAGGCCTGCCTGAGGAAATACTTGAGTCAATAAATTTCTTCTTCAGTAATGGTTAAAAAATCCTCAACAAGTAGATAAAACAAATAAAAAGAAGCAATGAAATGTCAGCATGCTGCCACTTATCTAATGGTTAAAAATAGCACTAACCCAACAGGGAAGTGGAGCTTCTCTGTAAACCTAAAGCTAAGTGCATTACCTTTTTATGATGAAGTCCTTAAGTAAATGGGTCCTGGATTACTTTGGCACAAACACAGAGTGATCTGTGACAGAGTGCATGGAAAAATAATTTTGTTTGGTTGGTGATAGGGTTGCCAGGTCCCCCCTGGATGCTGTTGGGGGATAGGGGGTAGGGTTACCAGATCCAGGTTGGCAAACTCCTGGAGATTTGGGGATGGAGTCTGGGGAGGACAGGAACCACAGTGAGGTACAATGACATAGAGTCCACCCTCCAAAGCATCCATCTCTATAGTCTGGAAATAATCTGTAATTCTGGGGGATCCCCAGGTCCCACCTGGAGGCTGGCATCCCTAGTGTTGATCCATGCTCCTTGTAAAACTATCAAAAGTTCTACTATGCCATAAATTTCATAAGTATTATCATCACCCTAGTAACTGGTACTGTAATGCACCAGAATACTCATATGCATATTTTTTAAAGAATTAAAGCAGAGAAGAAAGTAGGTCAAGAACTGTAAATCCAGTAAATTGCTGCGATTTAACACAATTTTAAGGCTCATTTCTGCTCTTTTTAAAAATGAACTGGGTAAAGTGAGCTGAGGATATATTTTATTTATCTATTTGAAACATTTGTATACCTCCCTTATGCCCAATGAGGGCCACCACAGTGGCTAACAGGTAAAATGAAACATTATAAAAATACCATTAAAACAATTCATAAAAATAATTTAAACTAATATTAAAATACATATTAACACAGTAATTAAAACATAGGTCAGGAAAGAAGATGATTGATGGAATGCCAAACAAAACAAAAAAGTTTTCACCCACTAGTGGGAGACAGGAACAGAAGGGGACAGATGACTATCCATGCTTTTGATGCCATAGCTGAAAAGGCCCTCTCTTGGATTGCCTCCTGCCTAATCTCAGAAGGTGGGGGCAGCCGAAGGAGGCAGATTACTTCAGTGATCAGTAGGTTTGTATGAGAGTTGGTTGTCGTTGAGGTTATATATCAGTTAACCCTGGTGAAATGTTTTATTGATAGTACTTTCCTTAGTTCCAAACATTATTTTGAGGCATTTATGAAACACTTACGTCTAACCATAATCTGAGCATATTTGAACACTAAATGCCTTGCGTGAATTGTGAGGGATACCAAAGGTAAATTTTTGAGCTCAACAATTAAGTGAACTCTACTACTGAAATATTACTTAGTAAGATTAAAATATGGGGTTTAGGCATCAGAAGATTATCTTCCATACACTAATCAACACTGAAGAAAGGCCAGAAGTAAAGGTGTAACTTTAAATCCATGAAACCAGTAATTAATGGAGTTTACAAGATACCATACATTTCCTATGGATGGAAGAGGCTGTATTTACTTTTAAGACATGTCTTGCACAATCACCAAGTAAAGATGTACAATACTTTTTGAGGAGAACTAGTAGTACATTTTCTAATAAGCTTTGAGACTTGAAGCTACCATTTTAGAATCCTGTCACTAACTTTCTGAATGATTACAAAAAGAATACAAAGAGAGGTCAAATAGGAAGTGAGGTGGACAAAGGGAGGGAAAGAACATTCCTCATCAAAGGCTCCTAAGTAAGTTAAAAAATCATGGGATAAAAGGACAAGTCCTTTTATGGAATAAAAACTGGCTAATTAATAGAAAACAGAGACTGAGTATAAATGGGCAATTCTCTAAGTGGAGGGTGGTAAGCAGTGGGGTACCGCAGGGATCAGTACTTGGTCCACTGCTTTTTAACTTGTTCATTAATGATTTGGAGTTGGGAGTAAGCAGTGAAGTGGCTAAATTTGCGGATGATACGAAGTTGTTCAGGGTGGTGAAAACCAGTGAGGATTGTGAGGCACTCCAAAGGGATCTGTCAAGGATGGGCAAGTGGGCGTCAACATGGCAAATGGGGTTCAATGTGGCCAAGTGCAAGGTGATGCACATTGGAGCCAAAAATCCTAAATATAAATACACATTGATGGGGTCTGAACTGGCAGAGACAGATCAAGAGAGAGATCTTGGAGTTGTAGTAGATAACTCACTGAAAATGTCAAGACAGTGTGTGACTGCAATAAAGAAGGCAAATGCTATGCTGGGGATTATTAGGAAGGGTACTGAAAACAGATCAGCCAATATCATAATGCCCCTATATAAATCAATGGTGCGACCTCATTTGGAATACTGTGTGCAGTTCTGGTCACCACACCTTAAAAAGGATATTATAGCTTTGGGAAAAGTGCAGAAAAGGGCAACTCGAATGATAAAGGGGTTGGAACACTTTCCCTATGAGGAACGGTTAAGGCGCTTAGGGCTCTTTAGCTTGGAGAAACGACGACTGAGGGGTGACATGATTGAGGTTTATAAGATTATGCATGGGAAAGAGCAGGTAGAGAAAGAGGTACTTTTCTCCCTTTCTCACAATACAAGAACTCATGGGCACTCCATGAAATTGCTGAGCGGTCGGGTTAGAACGGATAAAAGGAAGTACTTCTTCACCCAAAGAGTGATTAACACATGGAATTCACTGCCACAGGAAGTGGTGGCAGCTACAAGCATGGACGGCTTCAAAAGGGAATTAGATAAGCATGCAACATCCACACAAGGTCCATCAGTGGCTATTAGCCACAAGGTATAGATAGGGGCTCTGGGGCAAGGGATGCTCTGTCTTCTTGGTGCTTGGGGGGTCAACAGTGGGAGGGCTTCTAATGTCCTGGCCCCACTGGTGGACCTCCTGATGGCACTGGTATTTCTGGCTACTGTGTGATACAGAGTGTTGGACTAGATGGACCTTTGGCCTGATCCAACATTGACGTCTCTTATGTTCTTATGTTCTTAGTAGCATTCAGATCTTGATGGTATATATTTTGTGAGGGGGATTTGGCCTTAGAGGTGAATGCCTGTCAATACTATCATTTGTGGTGTTTTGACAACTCTGTTCCTTCAATCCAGGCCAGTATTTTAGACACAACACCCGTTTAGTCACTTTATATATCAAAAGGGCAGATATCTGATGTCTGTCACATGCTCATTTAATACATTTCTGTCTCTACAAACTCCATACACAGAGGCAGTAAACCTCTAAATATCAATGCTATGAGGCACCTTGTTCTCTGTGCTCTCATTGTTTTCCTTCCAGGGCAACTGGTTGGCCACTGTCTGAAACAGGATGCTGGACCAAACGGACCACTATATGGATAGTCTAATCCAACAGGGCTTTTCTTGTGTTCATCTGTTACAAACCCAATGAAATTCAGATGTTCCACGTATCACTGAGGTTGTAACGTCAAGACCAGATTGGGCAGATGTCATTAAGTGATCATTTCCCTTGAAACAAATTAATTACTAGAAAGAATGAGCCCTAACAAGAATAACATATTGTAAGAATTCAAGAAACACAATTGCAACAGCCATATTTGTTTATTCACATATGCCTATGTGTGTTTATTTACATATGCCGGGGGGGGGGTGGTGTCTAATTTTTATTGACACATGGATACACATAGATGAGCAGAGTTGCACTCAGCCTCTTCTGCTACTTTACCTTTTTGCACTTTGCAGCTTCATGCCATTTTCCCTCCAGCCTGACTCACGTCTGGTATTTGAAATGAGCTGGAAGAAAAGTGCCTGTAATGACAGAACATAAATAGGAAAGGAAAGGAAAGGAAAGGGAGGGGCAGATTTCACCTGCCCTCACCTGCATACACCTGCTCTTAAAAAATAGATTATCTCCTTTTTAAATACAAAAATTGAGTAGAGACATGAACAGCAAATGTGGCTGCCCCAATGTATCTATTTTGACCTTGAGACTGGTTTGCAACAGGTGTGTGTTTGTATGTTATGTGCCATCAAGTTGCTTCCAACTTCTGGCGACCCTGTGAATTAATGATCTCCCAGACGTCTTATTGTGAACAGCCTTGCTCAGGTCGTGCAAACTGAGGGCCTTGGCTTCCTTTATTGCTCAATCCAGCTCATCTTGGGTTTTCTTCTTTTCCTGCTGCCTTCAACATTTCCAAGCATTATTGTCTTTTCCATTGAGTCTTGTCTTCTCATAATGTGACCGGAGTACAATAGCCTCAGTTTGGTCATGTTTCCTTCTATGGAAAGTTCAGGCTTGATTTGATCTAGAGCCCAATTATTTGTCTTTTTGGCAGGTCATGGTATCCATAAAACTCTCAACCAACACCACATTTCAAATTAATCAACGTTCCCCCTGGTCTGCTTTCTTCATTGTCCAGCTTTCACACCCATACGTAGCTATGGCAAACCTAGACAGCATAATAAAAAGTAGAGATGCTGGGAAAGATTGAAGGTAAAAGAAGAAGGGGATGGCAAAGGATGAGATGGTTATCGATGCAATGAACATGAAATTAAGCAAACTCCGGAGGAAGATGGAAGACAGGAAGGCCTGGCATGATGTGGTCCATGAGGTTGCAAAGAGTCGGACTCGACTGTCCAAATGAACAAAAACAGCAACAAAAGAGTCTGAGAATTATCACAAGAAAGCAGGGGGTGTTGACATAAAATGCCTACAATACTGTCATTAGATGAAGCTGTAATCCTTTGAACAACAGGTGGAACTTGTAATTTTCTCAACAATATCAGATAGTAATAAGCAAAAATAATTGGTGTAATTTTTTGAAATAATAAAGCTGTTTGCTGATTATCCAGATGGCTTTGTCTCCATTATGACTGAGGAAAGACAGAAGAAAGTTGATCACACAAAGCTACATATGTTAATTAGTATTTGAGATACATAAGCCGCCTGATTACCATACTAGTTAAAATTACTAGTATAACCTACTGATTGGTACTCACACTTAGTGCAATTATGTGTAAAATATTAAGTAAATGTGACATAAAGAAACATTGATTATGTTTTTCTTATGAAATTCTCAAATGTAAAATAATCATGATACTTCTCACATGTAAAACAATTACAACTCAAAAAGCCAAAAATACAGTTGATACTGCCAAACATTTTTTGGGGAAATCTACATTTATAGCCAGCTCAGTTTAGTGCAGTACATTGAATAGGATTTGGTCAGAGGATATGTTAAAGTTGCTCTCTTTCCACCTCTCCCTTCCTCCCTCCCCATCTATTTGCTTTCTTTCCGCCTCTTTCCTTCCGCCTTTCACCTTTCTTTCTCTCTTTCTCCCTCCCTTCCTTTCTCTTTTTCTATCTCTTCCTTCCTTCCCTCCCCCATCAATTTGCTGTCTTTGTTTCTCTTTCTCTCTGTTTCCTTCTTTCTTTTCATCTCTCATTCTTTCCACCTTTCTCTTTCTCTCTTCCTTCCTTCCATCCTCCCTCCCCTCCCTCTCCATCTATTTGTTTTGTTTCTTTCTTTCCTTTTATTTCTTTCTCCCTCCCTCCCTCTCCCTCCTATTTGCTTTCTTTGTTTCTCGCTCTTTCTCTTTCACACTTCCTTCCTCCCCCATCTATTTGCTTCTTCTGCCTTTCTTTCTCCATTCTTTTCTCTCTCTCTCTTCCTTCCTTCCCCCTCCCCTCCCCCCATCTATTTGCTTTCTTTGTTTCTTTCTCTCCACCTCTTTCATTCATTATTTCAATCTCTCTCTCTATTTCTCTCTCTCTTAGACAAATCAATATCATTAGCAAACAAATATCATTGGACAAATAAATATCTTTATTTTTACCCCTTTTGTTTTTATTTTGGCAGTCTTGTTTAATGTTAATAAAAAGCAAATTTGCATATTTTTCAATAAAATCATGTGTGTAATATTTGTTCATGTCTTGCAGCTCTCAGACATCTGATGTTTATTCTATGTGGCTCTTACGTTAAGCAAGTTTGGCCACCCCTGTTCTAGGGTGTAAGACCCATTATATATAGCTGAGTAGGGTTCTAGGTAGGATTTATTTCTTAGTTTATTCAGCCCCCAGTATGGCAGGCCTGGGCCCCTGCCACACGGGGGAGAAAATGCGTGGCCACAGTGCGGCTTTTGGAAGCCACACCAAAATAACTTTGCCGTTGCTCCCTGGCACAATCAGATGCCGGGGAGGAAGCCACGGTCAGGAGACCGAGGCAGCCGGCTATGCATGCGTGTGTATGTGCAGTTCGGCCAGGAGCCGGGGATGCGCCGGTAGAAGGACGCGCCGGTGATCCCATGGCCGCGCTTGCCACGGCCGTTCAGGTAAGACCACCTCTGTTGGTGGTTCTTTTTTGCTGCGGGTTTTCAGGGGTAAGGACGGATCGGGGTTGGGTGCGCACCACTTCCCAGATGTTGCGGTGAGATCGCACCCATTTGCTGCGCCCCCGAACCGTCCCTCTCCCGGGCCAAAACCCTCCGTGTGACCGGGACCCTGAAAGGCCAATACATAACCAACAAGTAACTATTATAATCTCAAAAGTACCTCAGGGATAAACCTTGAACTGAATTGGTGGATAGCATGAGCGAAACTGAACAGGAAGTGACAAGTATAACTGATCTTACTAAGAATCTGAGCTCTAGCACGTCATAGGTCCAAACTATATGTTACATATGACATGGGATCACCATAGGGATTTGCAGTCATTTTTTTTTTAATTTTAATTTTATTGGTTTTGTATCCCGCCCTTCCATCGTAAAAACTATACAGACATATGGCCGCTGCAAGTTCCCTGTGGCAGGTCCAGTCAGAAATACCACAAAGACCTGATCTGGATCAGGACTGTGGCATGGGGGATAAGCATTATTTGTCCCAGGAAGGGGGGGGGGTTGCATGTGTACTGAATGCTTGCACATGCAACATCCACTCAAGGGAAATAACAGGGCCATTTGGGGTCAGGAAATGTATGTGCAGGGGGAGTGGAAGCAGGATCTCCTCTCCTCCCTGCACCACAGTCTTGATCTGAATTGGGGCCCTGAGGCACTTCCAACCTGGGTTCTCACAGAGAACTCACAGCAGGCATCTTGCTGCTAGTCCTTGTGGTGATTACATGGTATATGAAGCATGACGTTTTGCCCCTAGTATGACAAACCTGGAGGGCCAATACACTACCCAGTTCATACTGCTATTCTATGAAAAACTAAAGAATCCCTTTATCATGTCTTTTCTGCTACACTTCCACTAATGCATGAACCCAGGAATATGGGATGCTTATGGGTGGAACTGCTCAAAGGTAAGGTATGAGGGAGTTATTACAGCCCATTCCTGTAGTAGCTGCTTGCCTGTTTTCTGTAAACTCTTTCTGCAATTGCTCCTTTCCAGAACTCAAGCAAAGCTTATTCAAAGAGAGCTGCAGTAATTGGGGCAGTGGATCTGGCTGCCAGTAAAATAAATTTTTAAAAAAATGAGAGGTGAAACAACAGGTGACCTGCAGATATTTTGTTTTTTAAAGCATATTCCTTTTCACTCAACACATACCTGGTTTATTCACTGTAACTGTGTCAGAAGGAGAAGGAAACCAAAATCTGTGTTCCTGATGCCAACTAACCAGTGAGTCATGGCGTCTTAGCCAAGCAGGTGTGACATCTGATACAAAAAAGAAATATTTGCACCACCCTCCCTGGAAGCACTTCTTTACCCACAGGAGGAGTATCTAAATTAACTTGTAGACTCAGTACCAAGCCCTTTTTTAATTGGCAGGTGACTGTGTGAAAATGCTGACTGAATGCTATTCACAACTACAGGCTCTTTAAGAGAACATACTTGTGGGTGTGACATTTCTGGGGAAGAGAAAAACCCTCCCATTCCTTACCAGCTAGGGTTGGCGGAAAACATTGCTTTGATATTTATATGGTCCTTTGATTGCTGCCTACAGAATACAATAATAATGAGAGCTACATAACAATTTTAATGTGTGGAGGATTCCTGCAGGATGCTCATGTAGTCCTTGCTGCAACAACACCAAAAGAGGATGCCTGCTAGTCACCAGTTTTGAGAACTGGAATGGGAGAATCACCTTGGAAATCCCTGTTTAAAATCTTACCTGACCCACAAACTTTGGGCACAAACTTCAAACAGCACTAATATGAGGATACGAATACTTACTTACCTTATAGGGCTGTTGTAAGAATTACTGAGACAGTGTCTGTGAAACCCTTTGAACACTTGAAATGTACTGCATGAATAAAGGGTGGGGGTATAAATCCTGTGAAATAAATACTTAGCAAGTCTGCTATAATTGTAGTGCATTGTGTTGCTTCACCCTCAGAGAACATAACTTTGCCAAATGCTGGATAATTAATGAAGAAGAGCAGTGTCATTCCAGTTGCGACAGTTTTGTGAAACATTAGATGTAGGAGGGATGCCAGACATGGATGATTAAGGAGGAAAAACAGTCAGCAGAGTGGTGTCCAAGACAGGTAAAAGCCAAATGAAATAAGGAAGCAACATCAGATAATGTAATAGAATTATCTCAGTTATTTCAAAGCCAGTTTGGTGTAATGGTTAGAGGCATGGACTCTAATCTGGGAGAACTGGGTTTGAGTCCCTAGTCCTCCACATGCAGCTGTGATCTTGGGTCAGTATGGCTCTCTCAGAGCTCTTCTGTCAAAAGCAGTTCTTGAAAGAGCTCTCTCAGCCCCACCTACCTCACAGGGTGTCCATTGAGGGGAGGGGAAGGGAAAGGAGATTGTAAGCCTCTCTGAGATGCCTTTGGGTAGTGAAGGGTGATGTATAAATCCAATCTCTTCTCTTCATCTCTTTCTCTTCTATATCTCTTTATGAGTTTTTATTGATAATTATCATATTCAATGAGTATTTTGCTCAGTTAGAACCCAAAACATAGCCTTAAAAACCATAGCCTTTCACAAGATTCTTCAAAAACCTTCAGCAGTATCCTCTAACCTTCATGCAAACTGTTGCCATGATAAAACCATAGCCTTTCACAAGATTCTTCAAAAACCTTCAGCAGTATCCTCTAACCTTCATACAAACTGTTGCCATGATAATTTTAGCAAATGCTCTCAATCATTAGGAGGCTGTGGTCACATGGAGCATTAGCCACGCTACAGAGATGGAAGATAGGCGGATTTTCCAGGCGCGATCACACCGCAACATCTGGGAAGCGTAGAGTTCCCGTGGCTAACCCGAGGCTTCCCGCTGAAGATGTGGCGTAAAAAACTAGTACTTCCGAGGTACTAGTTTCTGGAAACCGCGGGGCAAGGGCGGGCGTCTGATCACGTTTCCGGTGGTAGTTCGTGGCATCCAGTGCCCCGTCGCAAAAAGGTTTTTTCCCCCAAGTCTCCACGGGATGCACACAAGCACCCAACGACACATGCGCACACTTCGGTTTAAAAAAACCACAACCCCATTTGCCACGGCAGCGGCGCCTAGCCATTGCTGCTGTGATTGCGCCGCGCTGCTTCTTTGCCGCGCCGCAGGATTGTCATGTGATCAGCACCTCCCCCTGAACCACAGGACGTCAGCAGGACATGTGATCCAGCGGCCGCATGTTAGTTTGCTCCGGGGCAAACAGCCACGCTTCCTCCCCGCATTTTCCGGCCTGTGTGACCGGGGCCGGAGGGATATCCAAGAGATCAGTTTTAACCTCAATGCCAGTCTCAGTGTATCCACCACTAAAACCACACCCATGTAATGAGAAGAGCGGGAAGAAACTTTGTTCTTCCTCAGAGTATAACCAGTCTTTTTCTTGAATGACTGTAAGGCACAGATTAATACAAAGGAAATGTTAAAAGTGCAGCATTAAAGATATCTTTGCCGCTAGTTTCTTTTTCTTATCAAAAGAATAGCATCAAACCACTGCGGATCACGTTTTGCTTTTCTGCACATGTTTGCTCCCTACCCATGGTCTTGTGCGTCTGCTATAAGGTTGGTGTGGATATGCCACTACTGTGTGCATATTTCTTTCTTAGCACTTGTTCTCTGGATCAGCGAGTTGTAGGTTATAAGTGGAGCATGGTTCTTGTAATCTTTTTTTTTTTTTTGCCAGTTCAAGTCAGGCAGAACTGAACTTTAGAATGGATTTCTATTTCTTGATTTCATCTCATTGAACTAGCCTGACCAAGATGCATGTTGGTGAAAAACAGACCAGACTGTTTCAATCCCTGTTCGTTTTAATTTTTGGAAGATTTTTTCTCTCTTAAATTTGTAACATGATCCTTACCAACAACTTTGGCAACTTGTTCTAAGGTGGCAAACAATGGAAATTTCCATAATTATGCATATAAAACATACAACATATAAGGCTGCACTCCTGGGATCTACATGATCCTGTACTTTTATATAACCCCAAAAGCCCCTTTTTGGGAGTGGGGAGGCAAGAAAGCTTTGCAGATGGAAATCTTTCTGCCCATGGAAATGTTCAGCTGAAACTAAGCCATTGTTTTGTTCTGTACAGATGTGGCATTTGTAATTACTGGGCTTAGAAACTATGACATCTTACATGTATGAAAACATTCCTGGCCTTAAATTGGTTTCCACTGAAATGTCAAAAGAAGACCTATACTACCAATCCCTTCTAGAGAATAATTTTGACTTTTTTGTATAAAAGCAAATGGGGAGAAAATTCCACAGAGTAAAAGTGCATCATTGTATAATGAAGGTAAAATATTGGACACGTGATAGTTCTCTCTTTGTATTCTGTTCTCTAGACTCAACACACTTTTTTTTACACCTTCATGTTAGTTTTGAAGGGGTTCAAGTAGGCCTTTGATTTATCCATCCAGGATGGGGAATTTCCATCCCCCAGCCCCAATTTCTCAGCATCGAGGAACTGAGGAGTGAGAGGAAAAAATGACCTCCACATAGTGACACTCTAGGAATTTCCCCTAGTTTCTATGGTAAAGGAAATAAAAACTAGGGGAAGATATCATCCAGAAGTAACATCACATCCTCCCCAAATTCTGCCCTCCAAGGGCATTGCCCCACAAATCTCCCAGCATTTCCTGAATCAGTGTTGGGAACCCTAGACTCAGGATGTGCCTTCAGTGCATATCCAATCACTGTAGTCCATATGAACCCTGAATATGTATCCTGCAGTTGTACCCCATCAGTCTCTACCAGTAGGCACAAAGGTGGGCAAGGCAACCTACACATCAGCAGCTGACCCCTGCCAAAAGCACTTCTTTTTTGCAAGCCAGCTTCTTGTTTTGTTTTCTTCCCACACTTGGTTTAGTAGCAAAACAAAGCAGCTGAAAAACATCTGGACACACCCTTGGTATGAGATTCTTCAGAAGCCAGACTGGACTGAGAATATGGTAATATAAACTTAATAATAAATACATTATATATTCAGATTTATTTCTCTTGTGGCCACAGATTTTAACTTTTGTGTTTAGCCTTTGAAGATACCTGGATATACCTGCAGTACAGCACTGGGTGCTTGCCACTTCACCATCCCAAGGAGAAAAAGAGAAGAAATGCCAACACTTTTTCAACTAGAGAAATAATAAATTTCCATGGGAGTCTAATTCTCAGAATGTTCAATAGTTCAGCCAAGGGCAATGTTGACACAGGGCTGCTTATTTGTGGAATCAGTACTTTCCTACTTCTCAAGGACAACAAAATAGCAGCAGATTTTCTTGTTTTCTTTTGCAGCTTCTCTTTAAGTTCTTAGGCCAACTTCTGCATTGCCTGACCAGACAGGAATTTTTGCAGGGCCTTACCAAGTATGTCACATACTAAAAATATCCCTTTATATTTGTATCACTACTGATATTGACCCAGCTAGTGTATCAAGGAGGTGTTGAGATCATTTTCCTGTGTATTCAAACAATGAAACTATTGGTAATCTCCCAGTCATAAACTGAGCAGTCTGATCTGCTGGGTCCTGTTTAGGTGCTATGACAGAAACAGAAATTTGTACCTTGGCAGCTGACATGCCATCCTGCACTAGCTGGCCAGAATCATAACTCTCAGCTCTGCTTACTACTAAAATACCCTTATATTAGCATTACATTTTAATGCTTTGATTATGATCTGGGAGCATACCTCCAGTTAAGGGCATCTTGCATTTTCTTTTTTTATTCTGAATCTCACAGTCAAATTTATAGACTTCAGATAAAGACTGGGGTTTTTAATAAAAGCAGCAGTTGTCAGCTTTTAGAATGTTTAACTATATATACCTTATTTATATGAGGCTATGAACTCTTGACAGCAGAATACTTAGTTGCTGGACCACACCTGAAGTGGGAAGATTACACAACCATTCTGATTTTCATGCACTTAGTGGGCTGGGGGAATGGAGCTGGTGAGAACCTCTTTGCACTTGTCTGTTATCTTCTTGTAGGCCCCTGTCACACGGGCAGGAAACTGCAGAGGAGAAGTGTGGCTGTTTGCCCCGGGGCAAACTAACATGCAATAAAGTGATCAGACCTACTGTGGAGGTTCTGTGGAGGTACTGTGGAGCTTCCGTGGGTAGGGAGAGGTGCCGATCACAACACACGCCGGCGCGCAATGAAGAAGCGCACGGCGCGGCGAACTGGTTTTCTTTTTTTGTGTACACGACGAATGCGCATGCTCCGTTGGGTGCGTGTGCGCATCCACGGAGACTTGGGGGGGGAAAAACCCTTTTCCGCGAGGGGACATGGGCGGGCGCCGGATGCCACCGGAAACGCGATCAGACGCCCGCCCTTGCCCCGCAGTTTCTGGAAACTAGTACCTCCAAGGTACTAGTTTTTTGCTGCGCTTTTTCGGCAGGAAGCCTCAGTTGTGCCACGGAAGCGCTACGCTTCCCAGATGTGCTGGTGAGATCGCGACCGGAAACTCCACTTGTCTTCCGTATCTCTTGCGTGGCTAATGTTGCGTGTGACCGCAGCCGTAGTCTATTTTAAATCAAATACCTTTTATTGGCATACAATATTAAAAATAAACATTTCCCAGTATTAATACAATCCAGTAGAGATTATAAAATAGATAATCGTGGTAAACCAGTCCAAGGATATGTCAGGCCTATAACATACCTCAAGATGTCACAAGATAGATTTGACCATACAGGAGATAGCTGAGTCATACAATAAATTAAAATCTAAACTTTTAAACTTAAGTTTTTAAAAATTATAAATTAAGAATCATTAATATGCTCAGAATCGTTCTTTTGTTTTATAAATCCATGAAGAAACTTAGCGGTCAGTTCAATGATCTCCGGGTCTCGTGAAGCAAGGAGATAATATACCTTGCTTCTATCCGGTTGGCCTGCTACCAACCTAAGGGGGGCTTCTATAAATTCCACCTTAATGTCTATTATTAATTCATTGTTTACTGATTTTTCTCAAATATAGCAAATTGTTTGCTGACTTAGGGAGGTTTGTTTGTTTGTTTGCTTTGTAAGCCTTTGAAATTTCACTAAAAACTGCCTGGTCTCTTGAATCAGCTTTCAGTTGCCATTGTGGTGACCCAGTTTGCTGTGTGGAATGCATTTTTTTTTTAACTCAATATCCTTAAAGCTGATATGAATATATATACAATAGCATGTGATTACATGAAGAATGCCCAGTAATGGAAAACGAACAACATACAATTGGTTATTGCAAGACTATTTTTATTTGAATCAAAGAACAGCTGCATATTCTTGCAGGCTTTTAAAGGTTAGAGGATAATTCTTTGGGTGTAGTTGATCATGAGGTTTGGGCTACTTTGGCTCAGTGCCTAG
>NW_015168064.1:832785-846193 GCF_001447785.1 Gekko japonicus
GATCACAAAGTCTTTTGAGTTACTAAAAATACACTTGAGCGACTAGATTTTTTTTAAAAAAATACTAGTCATTATAACAACTGTAAGGGGCAGATACCAAACTGGAAGAAGGATGCCCTTTTCCTCTTACCCAGAATACAATGTTTTTTCTAAGACTTCCCTTTGACCTATAAGTGCATCATCTAAAAATGAAAAAAGGTTTGATACACCAATTTATGCAGATTAACCAATTAATGCAATTAACTGACTTAGATTTCTGTAATTGGGTGACACCCCTGCTTTCTAATAGTTTGATCAGGTAAGAAGGGTGTGTGTAGCTGTCCTTCTCAGATCTGGATCTAGCCAACTTTTTAAAAAATGCCTTAGCAGACATTACGTTTGACTATGAGAATCCGAAGGCATCTTGAATTTCATAATGGAAGAAAATTAGGTTATTAATTAAGTAACTGATATGAACAGTGTAGGCTACCTTACCTAGCTGGGCCACTGTAGGCATACCAGCACTAAAGGCAATTCCACTGTGGCTTTTTCTGGCTTGCAGTGCAATGGTATGCCAAGAGGAAATGTCAGTTCACCCCCCTCCCTCATGCTAAAAAATGCTAGGGTCCAAGTTGGTGAAGCTCTGTCCCCAAGGGGGCCTTCCCTTTAGCCCCACAACCAAGAGAAGTCTCCCCTCATCATAAAATGCCTCAAGGTGCTTGACAAATGATCAAGAAGCACCATAATCTAAATACCATGCAGTCTGAACTAGATGCTGGCTGTTTCTTAAGCATTTTCTTCTTTACCCATAAATGTACTTATTTTCAGGGTTGACCCTTGTAACTGAAATCAGATCCTCAAAGTGAGCCTGGCAAACTGTGGTCCTTAAAGATTTATATACTGGCTTACTATTTCTATCCATACCAATTAAGTTTATAGCCAGCCAGGTGTTACTGGTACAAAATGTTTTTTTGATGGTATGTAACCCCAAAAGTAATTGAGAAAGTAGACAAAAACTACAAAGGAAAATGCTGGAAATGTCAAAACATAGATGGAACCTTATAGCATAGATGGAACCTTATAGCATTTTTTGTAAAAAAGCAAAAAGATATTGGAAGAAAATACATGGGAAAATGCAGAATGTATTAACATTTTAAGTTCCCCATGGAAGCTAAAAATATGCTATTTGGCATACTGCCTAATAAATGACCAAAAAGGTTGGAAGAGATATTTAAATATATGGTGACAACAGCTAGAAATATCTATGCAAAAAAATGGAAATTAGATGTCTGTCCAAGCTTAGAAGAACCGGAAAATAAACTTGCAGAATATGCAGCAATGGCAAAATTAACAACCTATTTGAGAAACAGATCAATTATGAAATTTGAGGAGAGATCACGTGTGTATTATGCAAGCATGAGACAAATTTAGAATAAGAAACAGTTTAAAAACTACATATAAATGCATTGCAATGCAGAATCAGAATCAGAACAAGTTTTAAATTTAACATCTTGAATATAAATGTATAAGAAATTGGATTTTGAGGAGAAACATCTATCTGTCTATCTGTCTGTCTATCTGTCTGTCTGTCTATCTGTCTATCTGTCTATCTGTCTATCTATCCCACAAGTGGACTCAAGGTGACTCACAACATATAAAACATACAATAAAATAGGAATAAACATATAAGTAAATCCAAATTTAGAACAATCAGAACAAGATGATAACTAAAACAACCCCCTCCAGAGCAATCCATAGTGCTTCCTGCAGGATGTTAGTCAAGTACTAAGTTTCTGTGGGCAGGGGAGGCCAAGATGGCAGAATGTCCACTGCCTCAGCCAAAGGCCTGGTGGAACAGCTCCATTTTACAGGACCTGCACAACTGTAATAAGTCCCAGAGGGTCCTGATTTCAGATGGGAGCATGTTCCACCAAGCTAGGGCCGGGACAGAAAATGCCCTGGGGCTGGTTGAGGCTAAGTGGATGTCTTTCAGGCCAGGAACTACCAGTAGATGCTGATCTGCAGAGTGCAAGGCTCTCCAGGGCACATATGGGGAGAGATGGTCCCATAGGTATTATGGTTTTATTTATTTATTTATTTATTTTATTATTATATTTATATCCTGCCCTCCCCGTGGACGGGCTCAGGGCGGCTTACATTTATCGGCACCATGTGCCAAATCACAATAAAACACATAAAAACAAGTTTAAACAACCAAACAATAGGCAAAAGTGCTCGGGATAGTAATTGTCCAGACCACATAGGACTTTTAAGGTTAGTACCATAACCTTGAACTGGATTCAGTACTCAATTGGTAACCAGTGCAGTTGGCTTAGTACCAGCTGAATGCACGCCCGCACAGACGTTGCCGTTAGCAGTCATGCTGCTCGATTCTGCACTAGCTGCAGTTTCCAGGTCAGGTTCAAGAGCAGCCCCATGTACAGTGAGTTACAGTAATCCAGCCTGGAATTGACCATTACATGGATTACTATAGCTAAATCCTTGGGTGTGAGTCAGGGAGCCAGTTGCCTGCCAAAGGTGATAAAAGGCTGACCTGGCAAGAGCGGTGACCTGGGCCTCCATCAAAGTGAGGCATCCAGGATCAGCCCAAGACTCCTCACCTTCGGCTCTGGCATCAATGGTGCCCTGCCAATCATTGGGAGCCGACTTCCCGATCCCAAGCCACCACAACTCAGGTACGGGACCTCCGTCTTAATTGGATTTAATCTCAGCCAGCTCTGCTGTAACCATCCAGCCACCGCTCCCATGCCCTGTCAAAAGTATTTGGGGTGGACTCTGTTCATCAATCCATCAACAGAGAAAGCTGGGTGTCATCAGCATACTGATGGCAACCAGCCCAAGCCCTCAGATCAGCTGGGTGAGGGGGTGCATATAGATGTTAAACAACATTGGAAAGAGGATCACCCCCAGGAGCTCTTTGCATCCCAGCAGGTATTGTGGAGACATTCTCTCCCCAAATGCCACCCTTCTGTCCCAGACCATGGAGAAAGCAGAAAAGCCATTGTAAAGCAGTCCCCCGTATCTGTACATTGGTGAGGCACTGGGTCAGAAGATTGTAGTCAACCGTGTTGAATGCTGCTGTCAAGTCCAAAAGCAATTCAGGTGTCTCTGAAGGTCATCTGTGAGGGTGACCAGCGTGGTCTCTGTCTCATGGCCAGAGTGGAAATGGACTGGAATGGATCCAGAATGCAGGCACCATCCAAGAAGGCTTGGAGCTGCTCAGACACTGCTCTCTCAACCACCTTACCCAGAAAGGGAAGATTTGAAACTGGGTGGTAGTTGGGAAGGACCACAGGGTCCAGTGACTTTTTTCAAGAGCAGACACACCACTGCCTCCTTCAGCCCCACTGGGAACATCCTGGAAGACACAGATAGGTTGATGATATTCCCCAGGGGCCCCCAAACACCATCTCCACAGGCCTTGACCAGCCAAGATGGGCACAGATCAAGGAGGCAAGTGGTGGACTTCACATCTACCAGGATCTTGTCCACTTCCTCCTAGGAGAGCTGACTAAATTGGTCCAAAAGTGGACCCAAAGACAGACCATGGGCTTCCAATTCCCTTACTTTATCAACTGTGGCTGGGAGGTCCTGGTGGAGTGACGAGATTTTATCTGCAAAATAGCTCACCAATATCTCACAGCCAATAGTCAATTCCTTATCATTTTGCTTGTAGTTAACAACTGAATTGTCCTAAATAACTGGGCCAGGTGAGAGCTTGCAGACACAATGGAGACTGCATAGAAATTCTTCTTAGCGGCCTTCACTGCCATCTCATAGACCTTCATAAATGTCCTATAAGATGTTCTTATAGCTTCATCATGAGCACACTGCCATCTTCGCTTTAGCCATCTCAGCTCTTGTTTCATCCTCTGTAGCTGTGGGCTAGTTTGGCACAAGAGTAGAGAGGGTGCTGGAGGCAATTTCGTTGATGGCCTCAGAGAGTCGGCTATGCCAATCCTTCACCAGCTCATACAACAAACTGCCAGGGAGCATCAGATCCTGCAGAGCATTCTTAAACCCATTAGGGTCCATTAGTCTCCATGGTGTGTGTAAGTCTGCTCACTGCCTAAACAGGGAGTGTTCGGAGTACTCAGTCAGGCCTTTAGGGCAAAGTAGTTTGACCATGGAAATGCATCAGCAGTCACCAGATCCACATTCATCCCCACACCAAAAATAAGATCCAGCGTGTGATGCTCTTGGTGCGCAGGAGCCGATACAAATTGGGAGAGTCCCAGTGCTGCCGTGGATGACACTAGGTCCCTGGTTTAAGAGGAAGTTGCATCATCAGCATGGACACTGAAGTCCCCCAGAACGAATAATCTGAGGTATTCCAGTGCCCAGTCTGATACAGCCTCCAACAAGCCCAGCAAGGTATCTGCTGGTGTGTTAGGTGGTTGGTATGCCAGCCAGATAGCCAAACACTCCTCGGCTTCCTACACTAGGCCAACACCGAGAATTAGTCCCTTGTATGCCACTTCTGTATAAGGATTTTTTTTTTAAAAAAAGAGACGCTAGTTCTCACTTTACACATGAAAGGAATATCATGTGAGTGGATACACGTGGGCCCTCCCCAATCATGTCTCCTTTGGCCTTCAGTCAATCAGCCTAAAGGCAGAGCTCAAGCAGAAATTAACCAGCCACCATTTAATTCCAGTGAGCACAGGGTGTGTTAGTAACTATGCCAGTCTGTGAAGGTGTCTTTTTTTCCCCTTGCAGCCATGCCAAAGTATTAATTGTCTTCCTTTTCTTAGACATCCTTATCTGAGTCATGAGGTTATCCTTCCCAAGCTTTGTCACTGCTGAATTGAAGACAGTTTATGAACACTGTCCTTGAAAGTGTATAAGATTAAAATGCAGTCCTTCAGATCTGGCTAATACTGTTTCTTAATATGTTAGAAATGTTTCAACTGGATGAAGCGAGGCACACCCATCTCCTCCTTAAGTGATGAGTGCTCAGTTATTCAAACACACCCAGCTTAAAGAACACACGGTAATTAGAACCAGAAGCAGACACTCGGGGCAGGATCAACCTGCTCTTCTGCTCTTTGCTTAACATTGACTCTATTACTTTTTTAAAAATTAGGGGGTATCTTGTTAACTTTTAGACTTCTTTTCATTTGCCTGCATTCACTTACATACATGGGTATTACTTATTCCAAAAATGTTGAAGTGTTAATATACAGGACATTCTACATTCATCAGCATAGGTAATCTTTATTGATTATAATTTCCTTTTGCTGTATTTACTTACTCTGCTAACATGGACACATACATCACTTTTTTACGATGACTAACTATAGCTTTTAAAAGGGCCTTGCAACCTTTCGATCTAAAAAGAAGGTAAGGAGAGACCTGAGGGACCAGACCGATGATGTAGGTCAGTGTTCTGTTTCACATAGTGGCCAACCAATTGCCCTGAAGGGCCAGCACACACAGAGACCAAAGTGGGAATCTGAGGGAATGGCGGTAAGCAATATCAAACAACAAGGTTTGGGCTAATTCTACTTAGGCATTATTTGTTAGTTTTTAATTAGGTGGATCCAGCAGAACATTTCCAGTGACAAAAGAGGAGACAATTTTTGCCCATTCCCCTCCCACTGCAGACCCAACTCCCCCCTCATGTTGCTTCCAGTTGGAACAGCACTTCTGGGGTCATTTGGGGGGTGCAGTGAGAGGGGGAGATGAGGAAGTGCTGCTCTGCTGACAGAAATCCCTTCCATCAGCAAAGATTTCCTGTAGGGTCCAAAACATAATTTGTATCCATTATGGCTGGTTTGTGAGTTGGGCTTCTTCAGCAGTTTTGGATCCTTATCTGAGTCATGAGGCTGGCCTTCCCTAGCTTTGTCACTGCTGACTTGAAAAGACCTTATGGACACCATCCTTGAAAATCTGTTGATTAAAATGCAGTTGTTTACCTGTTGCCCTAGATGTCAGAAAGGATCAGCTTTCTGTTCAGGACTGGGTCTCTCAGGCATCACCCCCTCCTAGTTGCAATACTGCTGCATCAGCCATCTATCTTCCTGGCAGCTTCTCCGAATCCTCCATCACTATCCAGGACAAAAGGTGGTGTCAGCATCACTCAAGAGGTCGGGTGAGTGAACATGTGGTAGAGGCAGAGAGCAGCACCCAGCACTGGCCCCGTTCACACGAGGCGATTTGGCCCGGGAACGGGACAGTTTGGAGGCGGATCAAAGCAGCGCGATCACACCACAACATCTGGGAAGCGTTCTGCTTCCGCCTCCAAACTGGCCCAAACCCGGGAAGAACCGCCTCAAACTGAACCACCTACCTCGGTGGTTCAAACGGATGAGGCGCCTCTTCCCGGGCGTCTGATCGCCGGCGCTCCCTTGCGCCGGCTCAAGCCCGGGCCGGAGCCGAACTGCGCATGCTCCGACATGCGCAGATCGGCCGGCTCCCGGTTAGAGCCGTCTTTTCTCTCCGGCGTTTGATCGCGCCGGGGAGAAAAGGCGGCTCGGCCGGGGGATCCGGGGGATCCCGCCGAGCCGTATCAACGTTGGCGCGGCTTTTAAAAGCCGCGCTTTAAAGGGCTTTTCCCCTGCCGTGTGGCAGGGGCCACTGTTGACCATCTGCTGGACAAGAGTTACTTTGGAGGCAGGTTGACAGAGACCCTACTTCCTGCTCTCGTAAACAGCAACTGCCTACCTTCTGCACTATCTACCCTCAATATTGTCTGCTGCTCATCATCTTAACCATAGTCACACCCTGCTGGGTGGCTGGCAGCATCAGTGTGGGCTGCTGCTTTCCATATCTGTTGCTTTCTTGCCTGCCTTCTGGAGGTGGCTTGGTGGCTCCTACTGTCTGCAGGATAGCCATCTGTGTCAGCACTGGTCACCATTTCCTGCCTTCACCTGTCACTGTCTTGTTTGCTTAGATATGAGAAAGCTCAAGTGATGACTGCAGGGAACAGCTATCAACACCCTCCCTCCTGCTCTAAGCAGTGACAGGGAGAACCCAGAGGTGGCTGCACAGTTCATTGAGAGGGCCCAAGTGGAGGAAGCAATGGGAAGAGCCACCAGGCCCCCAGTACCTGAAACTGCCTTACATTGAGCCAGACTATTGACTTATCTATCTCACTGTTGCCTGCTCTGACTATCAGCAGCTGTTCAAGGTGAGCAGCACTGCATCTTAACATCCTTGAACTGTAGTTGGAATAGATCTTGGGGCCTTACAAATGCAAAGCACAGCTATTTGAAGGCTTGGATTCCAAGCCCAACTCCATACAGTGGCAGCAGCATTTGGGAAGCAGAAACTAGCAAAATGGCAGCATGCAATGTTGTAATGTCTCTTCTGGCTGAGAAACTGGAACTGATGTCATTGCATTGTAGAATGCTCTAGGCGCTCCCATGATCTCTATGATAAAACCCATAAACAGGGTTCCTAGATTGTCAAACAATGAAGTGACTTCACTTCTGGGTTCAAGCCAAAAGTGACATTGGGATGTCATCCAGTGGCATTTTGCCAGCCCCTCCTGCTGCCATATGGGGCCAGAACTTGGGGATGTAAGATTGTCAACCATGGCAGGCAACCTGGCATTCCAGTGAAGACCATTCAGCACTCCAGTGAAGACCCTATGATAGTTATATTATTGATGGACTGAACTCTGAAATGGGAGAAGGGATTGTTTTGAGACACTCACACTTGGATCTAAATAGTTGTCAGGTTGAGCAGCAAGTAAATCTCCACACACACTTCCAAGGAAGCGTTATGCTTTATTAGATTACAAAACTGGTACCATATCCACAGGATTATTGTTAGGAATGACCATGGGGCGGAAATATCCTTACATATAGTAGGATGAGGCAAATGGCTAAGCAAATGAAATTTGAGTGCACGGGTAGGAATTCTCCCGGTGGGAGGATACATGATAAGCGGGTGAGTCGCAGTGCCTCATGAGAGCTGAAAGATTCACACCAGCGGTAGAACGCAAGCCCTCCCTCCTTCACAAGGCCAGACAGATAACGCCGTCTGGCAGTACTGGCTCTCATGGTCTCCCTAGCAATATTTACTGCAAGCAGCAGAGCAGCGAGCAAGCCAGGATCAGAGAAGGGAACAAGCAAAACATGACAGCTAGCTGACATCCTGCCCCCTCAAAAACACATTAACCACCTCCCACAGCAAACAGGTGACCTCCCGGTTTCTCCGGGAACCGGGCGTGGAACTTCCGCAGGAGTTTAGGGGCCCACACATCTTTACCCGCCACCCACTCCCAATGTTGAGGACCCCAATGTACCCATTCCACCAGGTAAAACAATTGTCCACATTTTACTTTAGAGTCCATGATGTTGGATATTTCGTAGTGTTCCTCCCCCTCCAGCAGGATGGGGGGGCACAATCGGTTCTGGGCGCCATGGATTAGACGCTGGACAGGGCTTCAATAAGCTGAAATGGAAAATTGGATGGACATTCTTTAAGTTCTTAGGCAAGTCCAGTTCAACCGTGACATCATTAATCAACCTTACAACTCTAAACGGCCCAATGTATTTCCACGCCAACTTTCGACACGGCTGAGAAAGATGTAGATTTTTTGTAGACACATATACAGAGTCCCTAGGCTGCAGAACCCAACCCTCCACCCTTTTCTTGTCAGCCTGATGTTTGTATGCGGCTTTGGCCATGTTTAAAGCTTCGCAAATATTTGGCCACACCTCCCTCAAGGTAGAACTCCATTCTGAGGCCTCCCCCCCAACTCTGGAGTTGAAGTCAGAAAGGGGATCGGGGGACTGTCATAACCAAAAGTAGCTTTGAACGGTGACATCTGTCAGCTACGCTGCCATGGGGGTTGGGGAGCTCGGTCTGTGTCTGGTTAATTGCTAATGCATTCCTTTCTGTGCTTGTTCTGCTTTGCGCCGAAATGCTTATCTATACAGATGCACAGGAGGGAGTTGTATTGTCTGGGTTTCTCCTAGGTGCCGTGGGAGAGTGTTGGTTCTCAGCTTTAGCTACCTAATGGTCTCCAGGCTTTATCCCACGCGTGGGAGGGTGCCTAATTGGCCAGTGCTCTGGGGGGGGTGTGCATACGAATACCCTATATCCTATTATGCCCATGGGGCAGCCGCCATTCTTAACAGTGCTTATGTTACTGCATCCTATAGCTCTGCAATAAAAGTATTACCGTTCCTGAATGCGTGTACTTTGTTGTTGGCTGTGGGTTCTGACAACATCCCTGTGGAGGCGTGGTAGGCATTGTTATAACAGAATTCAGCAAGAGTTAGTAGGTCCACCCAATCATTTTGTTGGTAGTTGGTAAAGCATATTAAATATTGTTCAAGTGTTTGATTAACCTGTTCTGATTGGCCATCAGTCTCTGGATGATAAGCACTGCTCAGGCCCCGTTCTATGCCCATAAGTTCCATGAGCTCCCCCCAAAACTTCAAAACAAATTGGGGGCCCCTGTCCATTATTATTTTGGTAGGTAGCATGTGGAGCCTGACCACGTGTTTGAGGAATGCTTTGGCCAACGTCCGTGCTGTCGGTACACTGGGGAAAGGAATGAAATGAGCCTGCTTGGAGAATAAATCCACAACCACCCAGATCACCATCATGGATTTGCTGGGGGTAAATCTGTGATGAAATCCATGGAGATTACCTCCCATGGTCTATTTGGTGTTGGCAATGGCTTCAGTAATCCGGGGGGTTTCCCCTTTCAGGGTTTACAGATGATGCATGTTTGGCCACCAGAATGTGCGTTGTAGGAGGTGTAGCAATTTCACAAAACCTGTGTGGCCAGCCGGTTTAGATCCATGCACCAGTCCCAAAACCTCCCCCCGCAACAGTTTTGGAACAAAAAGTTTTGTGTCCTTATACCAACACCTGTTTTCCCCCAGCACCAAATCCCCCGCCACCTCCACTTCCCATTTGTCCAACTCTGAAAAGGCAGCAGCGAATTTGGCTTCCTATCCCCCAGGAGGGGTGTGTGTGCAGGGGAAGAACATTTAGCCTGGCTCCATGTTGTCATTGCACCGCCCAATTGGAAAGGATTCTAGGACCTCCTCGCGTTGGCTTTCATGCTGCGGGAAGCGGGACAAGGCATCCGCTAGCGAGTTCAATTTCCCAGGGAAATGGTGCAGGGTGAATCGGAACTTAGAGAAAAAATCAGCCCAGATCTCAAAATCAAAGAGTAGATAGGATGATTATACCTCTTACCTACAATAGCACATTTACATCAGTGAAGACTATTGTTAATAAATATTGGCAGCTAATCAGGGCTCTTTTTGTAGCAGGGACTCCTTTGCATATTAGGCGACACACTCCTAATGTAGCCAATCCTCCAAGAGCTTACAGAGCTCTTCTTACAGGGGCTAGTGTAAGCTTTTGGAGGATTGGCTCCATTAGGGGTATGTTGCCTAATATGCAAAGGAGTTCCTGCTACAAAAAGAGCTCTATCAAACATACCTAGATGCCAGAATCCTCCACTATTTACAGCCAGGAGAACAAGAAATCTCAGGAATTCACTGGTTAGAAGTACGCTCCCGGAACTCAAGAACACCAGCTGTATGAGGGGGCGGCAGATTCCTAAAGGTTTTTTTGCTTGTGGTAAATGTTCTAACTGTAATTGTGCTGAGGCTAAGAAGTCATTCCAAAACACTGCCAAAATGAAAACTTTCTTTATTAATACGTTTTGCAACTGTCAAAGCAAAGGGGCGATTTACTGTATCCAATGTCCTTGTGGTAAATTGTATTTGGGTCAAATATCTAGACCTGTAAAAGTCAGAATATGTGAACACTGAAGCTGCATTAGATTGCATAAACGTTCTGCACCATTAGTAAACCATTTTCTGGACTTGGAACATACGGATAAACAGCTAAAATTTTGGGTCATCGAGTCTGTACAGACTACCAACCCGAACATGTGCAGAGTGCTCCTGAGAAGAGAGTTGTTTTGGATTTACCAACTACAAACACGGGTGCCTTTTGGATTGAATGAGGAAGTGGACTGGACTTGCTGTTTGTGAACATCTGTAATTGTTTTTTGTCTATTCCGTATGTTGACCTGTCTCCCCCCCCCGCTGCTCTTTATCTCCCTCTCCTTTGTACCCCCTCCCATCTGGTACTTTTCCTGGCTGGCATTGTGCAATGCTAATTGGTGACTGCATCACCCTGGTTTCACTAACATATATTGAAGCCAGTGCAGCAGCTAATAATAGAATTTTCACCTTAATGGAGGGACACACATTCAGACCTACAAAATCGCTGTTACCAGGTTTGTTAGCCAATGTAATAATTTTCATTTCAATTTGGGTGAAATGAATTATACAATTTGACTGACAAATTGGTTTTTTTTTTACAATTTCATTTCACTTTTTAATTCAGAATAAGTTGTGGAGGTGATATGGCTATATCTATGGCCCATCACTAATACCAGGAGTCCAATTATAAGTATACAAGGTAACTTTATCTTTGATAGAATCAATTTTTTATTCAATAATAATTTCTTTTATACATTTGGACAGAATAATGAAGCTTCTTCTCCTTTCTCCCCCCCCCCTCTATTTTTCTTTGAACAATTGCAGGAAAGAACATCCGATTTAATTATATGTGTACTAAAACTCTGTAACAGGTCTTTGAATGTGTGTCTAGAATATATAGATAATAGTGACCACTGAGGAAGGCCCTTAGGGGCCGAAACGCGTTTGGTCTTCAGTTGTAAAGTATTTACCTATCATATGTGTAATGTACTCCGCCATGACCACGTGCGCGACCATTGGGCCATGCGGTCATGCAAAGTCCTGAAGCTTCGCTCCGAGAGAACAATAGCCAAGCGGATCATAGCCCACACCTATCAGAGGGCCAGGTCCGCAGCCGAGAGCCTATGGGACTCTCGGCTACTGTATATAGCCTATAGGGAAGTAGGGGGTGTGTTTTCGTGTGCATATATACCGGCCTGCGAGCCGGCTCACTTCGTCTTGTTCCTTCTGAATAAAAGTACTTTGCTGAAATCACTCAATGCTTCTCAGTACTTTTCACTGGCAACGAAGGTGGGATTCTACCTTCCCTGAACAGGACCTGGACGAGACCAAGCCTGCACCGAGCTCCAATCGAGACCACTGCCGCGTTCCGCTGCTTCGTTTCGGAATCACCGCTCATCGCAAGCGCCTCGCTTTGTCAGACCTCGCCTCGCCGCGACTCGCCTCGCTCCCGAGACCTCGTAACGCATCTCTTCGCAACCGAAGAAGCGAACTAGAGAACATGTCTTCTCTGGCCTCCACCTTGTCCTCCTCTTCCTCCGCCACCACCTCAACCTCCGCCGAGGGCATCACTCGCTTCGACCTCTCCCGTCCCGAGCAATAGGAAACGTGGGTAGTGATCCTCGAGAACTACCTGAAGTGCCTGAACATCACTGATCTGGATATGAAGAGGGCCCATCTCATCCGCTTCTGTGGGATGGACACCCTCCTTCTCCTGCAGGATCTGATCGCACCCCGCAAGGTACAGGAGGAGAGCTTCGCAGAGCTTGTTAAGACCCTCACAAACCACCTTGCTCCAAAGCCCACCAAATTCGCAGAGTGAGTGGACTTCTTTGCGAGAGTCCAAGGCCCCGAGGAGAGAGCCGCTGAGTTCCTGGCGGGCCTCCGAAGAGCTGCCACGCGATGTGCTTTTCCTAGCCTGGAAGACATGCTGCTTAATCAATTCATCGTGGGCATCCGAGAGTCCAAGTTGCGCCGACGCCTCGTCAGGCAGGACGACTTGACTCTGGACCAGGCCTTGAAGGACGCCGCAGCTTACGAGCAAGGCTGACAAGACCGCAGCACGGTCCATCGCACCCAAGCCACATCGGAGTCGGCCGACTCCGAGGAAGACGAGGTGCTGCAAATCCGTCGCCAAACCACGCCATTGCATCATTCGAGGGGAGCACTGCCAGCGAGCCTGCCCTACCATGTGCCAGCTGTGGAGAGGCGCATGAACGCCGGACCTGCCGTTTCCGGGACGCCGTCTGCCGGGCCTGCAACAAGCAGGGCCACATCGCCAAGGTCTGCCGCGGCCGCCGACAGTAAAACAAGAAGTCGACACACCAGGCAGAGCCGATCCACACCGTGGACCTCCACTCCATCAACCTTCATGCCGTTTCCCCCCAGCCCCAGGTAGGTGAAGTGCCCTGGGACGGCCGAAACAAAGTCCACATTTCGGTCTGTATAGAGGGGTCCCCCTGCAGCATGGAGCTAGATACTGGCTCTGAGTTTACTATAATCTCGGAGGAGACACTGCAGAGAGTGTGTCCCAAGGGGGGGCCCTCTACGCAAGCCACAATTTAGATTGCAGGATTTTAATAAGAATCCGGTGGCTGTGCAGGGCTGGGGCAAGTTCATGGTGGAATTTCAGGATTTCAAGGGATATCTGGACATTCTAGTGGTGGGCGGCCGGCTTTCCAGCCTCCTAGGGATGTCCT
>NW_015168064.1:846555-856296 GCF_001447785.1 Gekko japonicus
GCCCAGGGAATCCACCCCACGGCGGAAAAGACGACGGCGATCTCTAATGCCCCGGCTCCCACATCTAAAACAGAACTACAGGCCTTCTTAGGCCTATTAATTTTTTATCATTCTTTTCTCCCTTTGAAAGCAGCAGTGGCGGAGCCCCTCCATTGGCTTCTCGATAAGGGCACGCCTTGGGTCTGGGGACCGGCTCAGGCTGCGGCATTCCAAGCGGTAAAGGAGCTCCTCATCTCCAACTCGGTCCTCGCCCACTTCAACGAAGATCTACCAGTGGTTCTGGCCTGCGACGCCTCTCTGTATGGGGTCGGGGTGGTCCTGGGGCACAAGCTGCCGGACGGTCGGGAGGTCCCTGTGGCCTACTACTCCCGGACCTTGTTGGCAGCTGAGCGCAACTATGCGCAAATCGATAAGGAGGTGCTTGCGATAGTGGCCATGGTGAAAATATTTCACCATTACCTCTACGGCCGGCCCTTCACGGTCTTTACAGACCACAAGCCTCTCCTGGGGTTGCTCGCCCCGGACCGCCAGGCCCCCCAGATGACTTCCCCGAGAGTGATCCGGTGGTCTGTCTTCCTGGCAGGCTATAACTACTCGCTCCTACACCAGCCCGGGAAAGCGATGGGGCACGCTGACGCCTTGAGCCGCCTACCTCACGACGGATCCGGACCCGGCTCTAGCCCACCAGATCGCGCTCCTGTACGCGCTGCCAGACCAGCTGGTCCACGTCCGGGAGGTCGCCCGCCGCACGGCCAGAGATCCAATCCTCTGCCACGTCCTGGACTGGGTGAGAAGGGGGTGGCCCGCGACAGCAGCGGGGCCTGAGTTTGCGGCGTTCGCCAACTGCAAAGACGAGCTTTCGGCCAGCAAAGGTTGTGTGATGTGGGGAGGCCGGGTGGTGATCCCCACCCCTCTCCGAGACCGGGTGCTGGCGGCACTGCACGAGGCTCACCCAGGCGTGGTACGGATGAAAGCCCTGGCTCGGAGCTACATGTGGTGGCCAGGCCTAGATCAGGACATTGAGGGACAGGTGAAACAATGCCCGCCCTCCCAGGCCTCCCGGCCGGCACCTCCCCAAGCTCCCGCGAGGGCTTGGGAGTCCTCACACAAGCCCTTGTCCCGGCTACATTTGGACTTTGCAGGGCCGTTCCAGGGCCAGATCTTTTTCATCCTGGTCGATGCCTACAGCAAGTGGCTGGAGGTAGTGCCCGTGCCGTCAACCTCCTCCACGGCGGCCATCAGAGCGATGTGGCATATCTTCAGCGCCCAAGGCATCCCGCATACCCTGGTCACGGACAACGGGACGGCTTTTACCTCGAGCGAGTTCCAGGAATTCACGAGGTATTACGGGATCCGCCACGTCCGGTCAGTCCCGTTCCACCCAGCCACGAATGGTAAGGCGGAGCGCATGGTGCGCACCACCAAAGAAGCGCTTCGCAGGTTCGAAAGCAAGGACTGGGACTATAAGTTGGCAACGTTCCTGTTTGGTCAGTGTACGACCCCCCACAACGAGACAGGTCGCAGCCCTGCCGAGCTCCTGGTAGGTCGCCGCCTGACCTCCAGGCTGGACCGGCTACACCCGGACCGGGCCCCCGAAGAAGAACCAACAACGGAATCACCCCAAGCCGCGAGGGGCTTCTTTCCGGAAGACCCAGTCTACGCAAGGAACTACGCGCAAGGGCCACCCTGGATCCCCGCACGAGTGGTATGAGTGAGAGGACCTCGATCGTATGAGGTCTCCTGCGAGGATGGCCAACTACTCCACCGCCACATCTATCAACTACGACGGAGGGTCCTCCCGAACGACCCCGAGGACCTGGAGTTTACGGAGCCAGACAAAGCGGCTTCCCCCACACCCGAGACGCTGGCACCCGCGCCCATTCCAGTCCATCTCGCCCCGGAACCTCTGGTGCCATCACCAGCAGCCACGCCACAACCAACCTCCCTGCCATGGGCCCTGGCAGCACCCACGACCACCACACCAGAACTCCGCCGCTCCACGAGGACCAGGAAGGCCCCAACGTACCTCCAGGACTTTGTGTGTGGGTAGTCTGGACTATGGGGGGAGGGGTGTAATGTACTCCGCCATGACCACGTGTGCGACCATTGGGCCATGCGGTCATGCAAAGTCCTGAAGCTTCGCTCCGAGAGAACAATAGCCAAGCGGATTCTAGCCTGCACCTATCAGAGGGCCAGGTCCACAGCCAAGAGCCTATGGGACTCTCGGCTACTGTATATAGCCTATAGGGAAGTAGGGGGTGTGTTTTGGTGAAGGGTTTTCTGTGCATATATACCGGCCTGCGAGCCGGCTCACTTCGTCTTGTTCCTTCTGAATAAAAGTACTTTGCTGAAATCACTCAACGCTTCTCAGTACTTTTCAATATGTATGTAGAGTGGATAAGCTTTTATAGTCTGATCTTAGACAAAGTAATTTTTAATCAGGAAAGTTTTAACATGTGTATACCTTAATAAATATTTGTACTTATATATATACATATGGTTTAGCTTAGCCCTTTTTGGTTCGCAGTCATATCCTGGGTTAAGTTTTCCCCCCTCCCCCCTTTTCCAGTTTTTGTAATAATCTGTGCATCAGATTCTCTAAATTCCCAACTTTCATGTTAAAAATATGGATTTGGTCCCTTTCATTGTGGAAATATAAGGGGAAAAAGACATATTTCTACAACAAAAAGGGCCAGAGTGGGGGATTTTATGCATTTTAATGAATGTATGGAATTCAGAGAACCTGATACACAGTTTAAAAAGAGCAAGAGTCCAGTGGCAGGGTGTGAGCTTTTGTAAGTCACTGCTAACTTCTTCAGATACAGTTAGAATGTGAGTCCATCTGTCCTTATAATTGGAGAGCAGAGTGATTTCAGGTGCCAACTGACAATAGCAGGTGAATGACAATAGCAGACATGACTGGATTAGGTGTGATATGAAGAGGGGTAGCAGGCATGGAGAAATCAGCATTGGTAATGAGACATGAATGATATGGGTCACAGTGGCTCAGTGGTTAAGACACTTAGCTGCAGACCAGAAGGTCAGTAGCTCGGCAGTTTGAGACTCTAGTGCCTCATGATGAAGTGAGCTCCTGTGTCTGGTCCCAGCTCCTGCCAAACTAGCAGTTTGATAAGTAGATAAATAGGTACCGCTTCGGTGGGAAGGTAACAGCATTTCGTGCACCTCGGCATTTAGTCATGCCGGCCATATGACCACAGAAATGTCTTCGGACAGCGCTAGCTCTTTGGCTTGGAAATGGAGATGAGCACCACCCCCTAGAGTTGGATTCGACTGGCTTTCGAGCAAGGGAAATCTTTACCTTACTAATGAGACATGAAACTTTGGTCTCAATTCAGTCCAGGAGGACGCATTGTCTTGAGCTTCATTATCAGTTGCAATTCAGCAGGAGATTTACTCATTGTGACCCAGGAGCCATCTTGAAACTACAAACAAAGGACTTGGTAACAGGTATCAATATATGTGAGTGTACCAATGATAATATATTGTGTGTAAGTTGTATTAAGAGAACAGCAATTTGGCCTCCTCTTCCCAAACAAAGTCAGAGACACTCTAAGCAACCACTTGAGCTAATTCACACTGACTTATGTGGGCCTATCAAATGAGCATCAACCTCTTTTTTGATGATTTTTTCAAGATCTACCATCTACAAACTGAGCAGAAGCTAAGAGACTATGTTACCATGGTTTCTAACAAGTTCAACAAGAAGCCTCAAGCCATTCAGTTTAACTGTCGTGGTGAGTACATGTCTAGATTAGTGCAGGCATTCCTAAGGGAGCATGGAATCCAAAACAGAATTACCATACCACACACCATAATAGAATTGGGTTACTGAGTGCAAGAATCACTCTATAATGGCCATGGTCAGATGCATGGTAATTTACTCAAGACTTCCCTACAGGCACTGGGAAGAAGTTGTAATGACTGCAGTTTACTTGCAAAACAGATTGCCAACCAAGCAACAGACAAAACTTCTTATGCGTAATGGCGTAACAAAAAGCCAAGTGTAGAACACATTAGGGTGCTTGGATCCAAGTCCTATGCCCATATACCAAAAGAAAAGAGATCCAAACTAGAACCCTGAGCTGAAGAAGGCATCTTTGTAGGCTATGCTCCAGAGAACTAGGGATACAGAATTCTAGGCCCAAACACTAACCAAATTACTACAAGCAGAGTGGTGTAGTTCAATGACCAACCAAATTTATTTATTTATTTATATTTATAATTTCAATTTATAGCCCTCCCTCCCCGCAATGCAGGCTCAGGGCGGCTCACAAATAGGCATACGCCAACACATAAAAACAGTTAAAACCATAAAAACCATTATTACAAAATTACAACATATTAAGTTCTCTAGATGTTCTAAACAATTGCTGCAACAGATGACCGTTCAGATGGAGATGGCAGCAACAATCAACTGCTGGTGTATCACCCGGAGCTAATGGATGCAGTCACTGCACAGATACAACCGGATGCTCAACCAGAAGATGAGGTGAAGGTGGAAGTTCCTGAACCTGCAGATGAGCCAGAGGGGCCAGAGACCACTGCGGGGGCAGACGAGACCCTGGACCTCAGATGCTCATTGGGGGCCAACAAGGGAGTTCCATCTGGGAAACTAGCCTGCCTCACAGGGGCATTACAACTATACAAACCAACATCATGGGCTGAATTACAGCACATGACTAAACAAGAAGCAAGCAAGTGGAGGAAAGCATCACAAGAAGAAATGGTCTGCTTCAGGTCCACTTTTGGACCATTTTAGCTGACTCTTCCGGGAGGATGTCAACAGGATCCTGGCAGCCGTGAGGCCTACCACTTGCTCCCTTGACCCATGTTCATCCTGGCTGGGTAAGGCCTGCAGGGGTGGTTTCCAGGCCCCACTGGGAGGAATTATCAACTTGTTCCTTTCGTTGGGGACTTTCACTGGGGGATTGAAGGGGGCTGTGGTATGCCTGCTTTTTTTTAAAAAAAAATCACTGGACCCTGAGGTCCTACCCAACTACTTCCAAGTTTCGAACTTGCCATTCCTGGGCAAGGTAGTTGAGAGGGCAGTGGCTGAGCAGCTCCAGGCTTTCCTGGATGATGCATCCATCCTGGATACAGTCCAATTTCCACCCTGGCCATGGGACGGAGACGGTGCTGGACGCTCTCATGAATGATTTCCAGAGACATATGGATTGGGGTGGGTTGGCACTGCTGTTGCTTCTTGACTTAATGGCAGCATTCGACATGGTTGATTATGATCTAATGACCCACCGCCTTGCTGACATAGGAATAAGGGGGACTGATTTACAATGGTTTTCCTCCATTCTCCATGGTCAGGGACAGAGGGTGGCACTTGGTGAGTTGGTCTCCCTGTGATACCCTCTGGAATGTAGAGTGCTGCAGGGGGAGATCCTCTTGCTAATGCTGTTCAACATCTACATGCACCCCCTTGCCCAGTTGATATGGAGGTTTGGGTTGGGTTGTCAGTAGTATGCTGATGACACCCAGCTCTATCTGTTGATGGATGGCCCCCGGACTCTGCCCCAGATAATTTGGACAGGGCTTTGGAGGCTGTGGCTGGGTGGTTATAGCAGAGTCGGCTGGAACTTAATCCAATGAAGGTCCTGTACCTGAGTTGGGTGTGTGTGTAGGCTTGGGAATCAGGCTCCCATCGCTGGACAGGGCACCATTGGTGCTGGGGCTGAGGGTGAGGAGCCTAGGGGTGATCCTGGATGCCTTGCTTTCTATGGAGACCCAGGTCACCACTGTTGCCAGGTCTGACTTTTATTATCTTTGGCAGATCAGGCAACTGGCTCCTTATCTCTCCTCACAGGACTTGGTTACAGTGACCCATGCAGTAGTCACTTTCAGGTTAGATTACTGTAACTCGCTTTACACGGGTTTACACTTGAATCTGATCTGGAAACTTCAGCTAGTGCAAAATATGGCGGTGTGCTTGCTGAATGTGATATCTGTGTGGGCGCACATTCAGCCAGTGCTACGCCAGTTGCAATGGATATCAATTGAATACAGGATCCTTTTCAAGGTGATGGTATTAACCAGTGTGGTGTAGTGGTTAGAAGCATGTATGGTAAACTGGGAGAACCAGGTTTGATTCCCTATTCCTCCACATGCAGCTGCTGATGTGACCTTGGGTCAGTTACAAGCTCTTTCAGAACTCACGAGCAGTTCTCAAAAGAGCTCTCAGCCCCACCTACCTCACAGGGTGTCTGTTGTGGGCAGGGAAAGGAGATTATAAACTGTTCTGAGACTCCTTCAGGTAGTGAAGGGTGGTATAAATCAAATCTCTTCTTCTTCTTCCCCTATGTGGATGCATCAATGAGGATCCCTGTTCAAGTCAAAAAGGGAGATTGCTTTGAGTCTAAAGAAATAATCCCCGCCCAGTGAAAAGAGAGATATCTCTTAAGAGAGGAGTGATTCCTTGGTTGGTGTATAGTGAAGGATTTTGGGAACTTGGTTGTGTGTCCCTGCCTTCAAAACCTTAAGAGTCAGTGAAACTCAGGAACTTATGCTTGAGTGTTCAGGCAGATACTGAAAAGAAAGCCTTTGTCAATCTTAACTGTCTTTACTGTCAGTCTTTACTGAAAAGTGAAAACACCTACTTGGCAACAAATTATCTTGAATTTAGCATGATTACAAAGTTACCTCAGTCATCCCATCCCTGAATCCACCTGAATGTTCCCCTTCAAGTTAAATAAAATATTTTTATTTTTGAAATTTCAAAAGTGTCTCATGTGCCATTACAGAAGTAGAATAGAAGCAGGTGATCTTGTCCCTTCCCTCAAGTCCCTGGGGTGGGCCAGCATAAAAATATATAATAATGCAGAAGGGTGGGACAGTCGTAGACCAACAAAAAGAGAGAGAAGAAAGTAGATATAGGGGCTGCTCAGCAAGAAAGAAGAAACAAAGGGAAAATCCTGTGTGTGAGGTAGGGAAGAGGGTGAGATCACCATACCCTCTGTCTTTCAGAAAAAGATAGTGTGCAGACAAAGCACATTAGAATCAGGAACCATTATGTAAGGGTCCTGCAGTGACAAGCAGTTGTCAAGGAACTGAAATTGAATATACTGTGCTGCCCACTTTAATGTTTTAAATTGGTTTTAGTGTATTGATTTAATATTATTATTTATTATTTGACTGAATTATTTTAATATTGTATTGAATTTATTGTTGTGAGCCACCCTGAGCCCACTTGCGGGAAGAGTAGGATATAAATCGAAATAATAAATAAATAAATAGATAAATAAATGTGGCCATCTATATGTATAGTGGCCATCTATATGTATAGACCCTTCTTCAGTGGTGTCTTTGACACAAACCTATTCACCCTATTGGAAAAAAGTAAAGGACTGCATTTGGGAACACATACAGAGGTCACAGAAAGCACCCGTCTTCCATCACCGGGTGGCCAGTTCTCACTGACAGAGATCCTGCAAATGTGTGGCTTATACTTACTTGGCAACATAATATTACTGGTCTAAACACACTCACTGAGCTTTGAGACTGAGTCATATTTGAACCCAAATTTCTCCAGCTTCAGTATTCTACCCAGTACACTACACTATGCAGACTTTCAGCATGCACATGTTTTAGTATGGTACTTGTGCTTATAGTTGTCTTGGTGTCTGGGGCCAGCACCTGTCCTGTCCTCAGCCAAGGCACCCATGGCAGAGGATGTCTGCAATGCCACAGGAAACAAGCAGGACCCACCCGCCTCCCTTATATCTTGGGCAGCTGCTGCTGACTTGGCCAGCACTCCCAAGGTGGGACTCTGGGCAGCAGGTAGCTGCAGCAACTGGACATGGGCTTCATTCCCTCTCTCCTGGGCTTCAGGCATGGGCTAAGGATATCATCTCCAGATAACAAAGGCAATGTCAAAGAAGAGTGAGCCTCAGAGGCCATCAGGCCAGCCAGTGTGCATGGAGGCAGCCAGCACAGCCCAACCATCATAACGTGGGTACAACATGAGAGGGGCCCTACCAGGCAAGAACCTGGGAGAAGGCAAGCAGGGAGGGCCCATCTGAAGGCTTCCTGGGAACAGACCAGTGAGAGAAAGAGGGGGAGCCAGCAACGGAGCAGGAGACTAAGGGAGTATTGTTCCAACCCCTGCCCCAGATAATGGCTCAAGCCGTAGGGGTGGGGTCAGGGGTGGGGTCGGGCTGGAGCTGATTGGTAGGGGCAGGGAGGAACCATAAATGTTGACTCCTCAACTACGCCCAGGCAGGAAAGAAAGGGTGAACTTGAGTGATGCAACTCTTTCTCCCTTCTATTCTGAGGCCTGGGGAGATTCCAGTGATTGACAGCAGTGTGACATCTGAGGGCCATGAGGTGGTGCCAGCAAGGTGCCCCACACTTGGTTTCTACCTTACTTTTCTCTCTCTTTTTAAAAATTCCATCTCCAACAGGCTCATGTAGTAAAAACTAAAGTTGACAAGAAGGTAACTATGGTTTCTCTGTTTGTGTATCATGCAAATATAAATGGGATGGTGTATGACGTTTGAAAGGCCTCCTGTTTCTCACTTTCATTTGAGGTTTGCTGGAGAGTTTCTGCCCCCCCTTTAGGACTGAGGTGGGTGGTGGCCATTAGGGAGACAGCTGTCTTAACTATAGTCTCTCAGGTATGGAACTCCATCCTCACAGTAGCTCACCTAGCACTGACAAAGAGTTTTTGAGCTATTTGTTGGTCTTGTCCTTTTTGCTTTGTTAATGTATAACATAAGACTTTTATTCTGGTTTACTTCTTGAAGATACATATGCCCCACCTCTCAGAATAATTCCAATAACTCTGCTTAAAACAATTAAAATATTTTTAAAAATGTATTATTATTATTATTAAAATATGATTAAGGGACAAAAACAGAATCAAAAACAGAAAATTACAATAAAACATTTCAAAACAGCAACAGATAAAAACAAGAAAAGCATACTAAAAGCGCCATGGGATAAAAGCAGGACCATCTGATATGTCAATAAAATGCTTGCTTTGCTGTGGGTTTTACATTGCATTGTTGTTGTTTTTTATATAATTTGGTGTTTGCTTTACAATAATTTGATAATATTATTTTGTGATTTCAACCATTTCTGGAGCAATGCAGAAAAGTGGTTTATAGCTAGTTTAAATGAATTATGGAGTTAGCTTAAACAAATAAACATCACAGTAGACCCAGGGCTATTTTTGGGCAGGAACGCACAGGAACGGAGTTCCGGCTGGCTTCAGCATTGGCCACGCCCACTACAGCCAAAACCTCTGCATGTGTGGATACAGAGGGACCCCCCCTGGAGAGCGACCCCCCCCCCGGCTACTCCAAGGGCCGGCTTGCCTGGGCTTCCTGCAGCCGCGGGGCACCCGTGCAAGCCAAGGGAAGGCATGGCGGTGTGGCCTAATATGCTAATGAGTTTCTGCTACTGGGTGTGGCTTATTCTGTCAGGGGTGTGGCCTAATATGCTAATGAGTTTTGGCTGTTGGGTGTGGCCTATTATGCTAATGAGTTCCGGCTGGGCTTTTTCTACAAAAGAAGCCCTGAGTAGACCCATGACCTAGAAGCTAATAATGAACAGCAAAATCTATTTTTTGTCATATGTTAAGTAGTAACTAAATAACCGTTTGTTATAACTGCATTCTACAGTTAAAAGTAATATGCTCCTTCCTTCCTTCCTTCCTTCCTTCCTTCCTTCCTTCCTTCCTTCCTTCCTTCCTTCCTTCCTTCCTTCCTTCCT